>NC_134362.1:198553036-198636481 GCF_048569485.1 Anomaloglossus baeobatrachus | reverse complement strand
TCGGAAATTTGGCGAAAATTTTGAAAATTTTGCAATTTTCAAAATTTGAAATTTTATGCCCATAAATCTGAGAGATATGTCACACAAAAAAGTTACTAAATAACATTTCCCACATGTCTACTTTACACCAGCGCAATTTTTGAAAAAAAATTCCGTCAGGAAGTTAGAAGGGGTCAAAGTTCATCACCAATTTCTCATTTTTCCAACAAAATTTACAAAAAAAAATTTTTTAGGTACCACATCACATTTGGAGTGATTTGAGAAACCTAGGCGACAGAAAATACCCAAAAGTGACCCAATTCTAAAATCTGCACCCTCACTCTGCTCAAAACCACATCCAAGAAGTTTATTAACCCTTTAGGAGCTTCACAGCAACCAAAGCAATGTAGACGAAAAAATGAAAATTTTACTTTTTTAACACAAAAATGTTACTTTAGCCATAAAAATTCGTATTTTCACAAGGGTATCAGGAAAAATGCATCATAAAATGTATCGTGCATTTTCTCCTGAGTACGCAGATACCCCATATGTGGTGGAAATCAAATGTTTGGGCACACAGCAGGACTCGGAAGGCAAGGAGCGCCATTTGAATTTTTGAGTGCAAAATTAGCTGCAGTCATTAGCGGACGCCATGTCGGGTTTGAAGACCCCCTGAGGTGCCTAAACAATGGAGCTCCCCCATAAGTGACCCCATTTTGGAAACTAGAGCCCTCAAATATTTTTTCTAGATGTTTTATGTGCACTTTGAACCCCTGGGGGCTTCACAGAAGTTTATAACGTTGAGCCGTGAAAAGAGAAAAATTTTTTTTTACCACAAAACTGTTGCTTCAACCAGGTAGCTTTTTTTATCACAAGGGTATCAGGAAAAAATGCACCATAAAATGTATTGTGCATTTTCTCCTGAGTACGCAGATACCCATATGTGGTGGAAATCAAATGTTTGGGCGCACGGCAGGACTCGGAAGGCAAGGAGCGCCATTTCACAGCAAAATTGGTTGGAATTATTAGCGGACGCTATGTTGCGTTTGGAGACCCCTGAAGTGCCTAAACAATGGAGCTCCCCCACAATTGACCCCATTTTGGAAACTAGACCCCTCATGGAATTTATCTAGCTGTTTAGGAGCACTTTGAACCCCTGGAGGCTTCACAAACGTTTGTAATGTTGAGCCGTGAAAATATTTTATTTTTTTTACCACAAAATTGTTTTTTCAAACAGCTAGCTTTTTTTCCACAAGGGTATCAGGAAAAATGCACCATAAAATGTATTGTGCAATTTCTCCTGAGTACGACGATACCTCATATGTGGTGGAAATCAATTGTTTGGGCGTACGGCGGGGCTCAGAAGAGAAGGAGCGCCATTTCACAGTAAAATTGATTGGAATTATTAGCAGACGCCATGTTTCATTTGGAGACCCCCTGAGGTGCCTAAACAATGAGCTCCCCACATGTGATCCCATTTTGGAAACTAGACCCCCCCCCCCCCATACAAAAAAAATTAGTTTGGCGAAATAAAAAATACAGACATCAGTAGAAAAAAAAAAAAAATGAGCGCCTGCCAAGACCAGTGCCAAACGTGAGAGCAATGCACGAGTCTCGCATCGCATCATCCACTGCAGTCTGGAAGCGAGCAACTGCGCTGGATAATGCGATGCGAGGGGGCGGGGCGGCAGATGAGAAAGGGCGCAGCGGATGGAAGATGGGAAATGGCGCAGCGGATGGAGGAGCGGCAGAGGATGGGAAAGGGCGCAGCGGATGGATGATGGGAAATGGCGCAGCGGATGGAGGAGCGGCAGAGGATGGGGGGGGGTGAGATGGGGATACCTACCTTACAGGATGGATCTAGGCAGCAGGATCACAGCAGACAGAAGAGGCAGCAGATGAAGGAGGCAACAGATCGAGGAGGGTGAGAGGGGGCAGTAGATGAAAAATGGGAGAGAGCAGGCAGCAGATCGGGGAGGGGGGCAGAGTCTGATGGGAGAGAGAGATGGCACATGTAGGGGGAAGGGAGGGGGGCTTGCAGCACATGTAGGGGGAAGGGAGGGGGGCTTGCAGCACATGTAGGGGGAGGAGGGGGGCTTGCAGCACATGTAGGGGAGGGAGGGGGGCTTGCAGCACATGTAGGGGGAGGGAGGGGGGCTTGCAGCACATGTAGGGGGAGGGAGGGGGGCTTGCAGCACATGTAGGGGGAGGGAGGGGGGCTTGCAGCACAATGTAGGGGGAGGGAGGGGGGCTTGCAGCACATGTAGGGGGAGGGAGGGGGGCTTGCAGCACATGTAGGGGGAGGGAGGGGGGCTTGCAGCACATGTAGGGGGAGGGAGGGGGGCTTGCAGCACATGTAGGGGGAGGGTGGCTGGCTTGCAGCACATGTAGGGGGAGGGTGGCTGGCTTGCAGCACATGTAGGGGGAGGGTGGCTGGCTTGCAGCACATGTGGGGGGAGGGTGGCTGGCTTGCAGCCACATGTGCTGCAAGCCAGCCACCCTCCCCCCACATGTGCTGCAAGCCAGCCAGCCACCCTCCCCCCACATGTGCTGCAAGCCAGCCAGCCACCCTCCCCCCACATGTGCTGCAAGCCAGCCAGCCACCCTCCCCCCACATGTGCTGCAAGCCAGCCACCCTCCCCCCACATGTGCTGCAAGCCAGCCACCCTCCCCCACATGTGCTGCAAGCCAGCCACCCTCCCCCCACGTGGGGGGAGGGTGGCTTGCAGCACATGGAGGGATAGGTGGTGTGGCGATGGAGAAGGGGCAGCCGAAGAAGGAGGCGGCGGCCGCCGCCGATCGGGGCAGCAACGGCTGAAAAAGGTGGGTGCGACGGCGGCGGGGACAGTGGCGAGCATGGCGGCGGGGACGGCGGTGGATCGGGAGCGGCGGCGGGGACGGCGGTGGATCGGGAGCATGGCGGCGGAGACGGCGGTGCAGCGGGAGCATGGCGGCGGGGACTGCGGTGGATCGGGAGCGGCGGCGGAGACAGCGGTGCAGCGGGAGCATGGCGGCGGGGACGGCGGTGCAGCGGGAGCATGGCGGCGGGGACGGCGGTGCAGCGGGAGCATGGCGGCGGGGACTGCGGTGCAGCGGGAGCATGGCGGCGGGGACGGCGGTGGATCGGGAGCGGCGGCGGAGACGGCGGTGCAGCGGGAGCATGGCGGCGGGGACGGCGGTGGATCGGGAGCGGCGGCGGAGACAGCGGTGCAGCGGGAGCATGGCGGCGGAGACGGCGGTGGAGCGGGAGCATGGCGGCGGAGACAGCGGTGCATCGGGAGCATGGCGGCGGAGACAGCGGTGCATCGGGAGCATGGCGGCGGGGACAGCGGTGCATCGGGAGCATGGCGGCGGGGACACCGGTGAAGCGGCAGCAGCGGCGGGGCGATCGGAGACAGCGGCAGCAGCGGCGGGGCGATCGGAGACAGCGGCGGGGACAGCGGTGAAGCGGGAGCAGCGGCGGGGCAATCGGAGACAGCGGCGGTGAAGCGGAGCAGCGGCGGGGTGATCGGAGACAGCGGCGGTGAAGCGGAGCAGCGGCGGGGCGATCGGAGACAGCGGCGGTGAAGCGGGAGCAGCGGGCGGGGACAGCGGTGAAGCGGGAGCAGCGGCGGGGCGATCGGAGACAGCGGCGGTGAAGCGGGAGCAGCGGCGGGGACAGCGGTGAAGCGGGAGCAGCGGCGGGGCGATCGGGGACAGGGGGCGGGCGGCGGGGCGATCGGGGACAGGGGCGGGCGGCGGGGACAACAACTTACCGCTCTCCTCGGCTTCCAGGGACGGTCACAGGCCGCAGATCCATATTGATTGGAGAGAGCGGTCACAAGACCGGTCTCTCCAATCAGAGCTGGGGGCGGGTGAAGCATCGATCACCCAGCTCCAGCCAATGGCCAGTGCTACAGCAGCACTGATCAGGGCTGGATTTCAATGTTCCAGCCATTTTCAATGGCTGGAACATTACAGTGGCTGTAATTGGCTGAGCGGCGTTCGTCAGCCAATCACAGCCTCTGTAGGTTCGGGGAGGAGGCACCACCCCTCCTGAGGTCAGGCAGAGGTCCCCTCCTTCCCGAATCTACCGTTTAAGTAAATAAATTTCACTCCCCGGGGCTCCGGGACCGCGATTTCGCCAGGACGTACTGAGTACGTCATGGGTCCTTTAGCACCATGTCACCATGACGTACTCAGTACGTCCAAGGTCGTTAAGGGGTTAACACCTCTATATACAGTAGATAACCTAGGATCTACTATTCACAATAGGTGATGTCACAGCTCACCTCCTCCTGTACAATGACTGATAACACCTCTATATACAGTAGATAACCTAGGATCCACTATTCACAATTGGTCATGTCACAGCTCACCTCCTCCTGTACAACGACGGATACTACCTGTAGGTATCAGTAGTAATTGTATTGGAGAAGGTGAGCTGTGACATCTCATTGTGGATCGTGTCATATACGGCATAGATATCATCTCCAGTAGTGACCCATGTAAGTTCTGTGGTTGTCTTCCCTCCCTTGAGCTGCATCTGATGAGGACGACGATGAGATCCCACGTAAGCAGGCGCGCACCGACACCGCAGACAAGGAGAAGGACTATGAGGAGTGGAAGAGAAAGATACTGGAAAACGCGGCCAAAGCTGCAAAACCCAAATAGCTGTGTGCAGGGCTGTCACCATGAATGGACATACGAGGCGCGGTCCCATCCTGCCCCCGCGATGGTGCACCTCTCCGGAGTCTTGTACGATGCTCTGCAGAACCGACTCACGGGTCATTTTTAATCGCCCAATTCCAAAAACTATTCTATACTTATATAATTTTTTTTATTTTTGTCTTAAAATCTTCATTTTCACAAACGCCGACCGGTTTCCATTCACTTGGATCAAGCGGAGATATTAAAAATGGAGCCACAAAGCCTGGGACGGTTTGTCCCATTTATTGGTAGGATAAACCGTAAACTGCCTCCGGGTCCGGACCTGTCTTAAAGGAGCTGTCCATCCTTTGTAATGATTGTATTGGGGGCAAATCACATTACACCCTTTAATTGCTGGGTGATAGGATGATGCAGTTCCTTGTATGTTTTTATCATTAGTTCAGTAATTTTTAATGTTGACTTTTTTTTTTTTTTTTTTTTGCTTATATGGTAGAATTTTCTGTTTAAAACTTAAAAAAAATATAATTTAATTTGTGCAGATATATTGTTGTTTTTGTTTTTCTTCTATGCTGTTTCCAAGGCTACTTGTTACAACGCCTCGGATGATAAGGTCATGATTCTTCGTGCCGCCAGGATTGCCGGAGACGTGAGGCTGCGTTATGTCAGGAAATCGCTTGATTAGACAGAACAGATTCTGTATCCATCTTGAGTCTCGTCTTGCAGTGATTTTATAGATGCTTTTTGATATGCTTTTTTTGTACTTGTTGTAATTGCTGCCATTGTCCTGAATCCGGCGCCGTTTTTCTTTTCTTTCTACGCCTCTGTGTTCCGGAGATACGGCCCTTTCATCCCTGTATATGAATCTAGTCTTGTTGAAGTGGGCGTGGCCCTCATTTTTTTTTCCCGCTAGGTCTTGAGAACCACACCCATTTGTCAAATAGGCCTAGATTTATGTACTTTGAGATAGAGGGCCGTATCTCAGGAACAGAGAGGCTTAGACAAAAGACAAATGTCGCTGGATTCGGGAAAAAAAAAAAAATACACTTGCTGACGTTTCCACCTCTGAACTCTTATCCAGTGTGCTGGTGTTTATAAATGTGGCTCACACGCTCCTGATAAAAAAAAAAAAAAACCTCTACACACCCATGATATATATGTATATATTTTAAAAAGTGTACACACCTGATATCTATTAAAAAAAAAAAATAGTCTAAACACCCTTGTGATAGCTGGATAAATCCTTTGAAGATCACCATACACACAGTGAAGCATGGTGGAAGCCGCATTGCCTAAGGCCGGTTTCACATTTGCGTTGTTTTGATGGAAACTGAATCTGTCAATAATGTAGTACAGTTCATTTATTTACAGTGGAAACGTTACAACATGTGGATATCACCTGAGCTATAGCTTGTTTGTTCAAACTTAATAAGAATATCTGTATATAAATAATCAAAATGTAGATGTAGTTGCATAATTATGTCTGTCTATGTAGCCATTGCATAGACCCATAATATAATTCTAAGCTGTGTAGTCATGAAGGATTTAACCAAAGATAATGAAGCCAGAATGTGAAGCTGCAAAGTCTTATCAGTAGCTTTCACACAGAATGTACAAGAAACAATGAGCTGGGAGAAAATAGGGAGTGAAATACTTCTTACTCCCTTGTTCTAGCTTCAAGGTTAGAGATGCAAACTGTATAATTGGGTGTCTTGCAATACACAAGTTCAGTTGATGACGCTGGCTCAAGGAGAACAGGTTTGTGTTCATTGTCTTAAGCTGGGTTTACACACTGCAACATCTCAAACGACATCGCTGTAACGTCACCGGTTTTGTGACGCAATAGCGATGTTGTTTGCGATGTTGCAGTGTGTGAAACCTATCAGCTAACCGGCCTCTGCTGTGAAGTTGTAATCGTTACAAATCGTTCAGGACCATTCCTAGGTCCTTTGTTTCCCGCTGTGCAGCATGAAGTTTCAGTGTGTGAAGACTTTGCAGCGACTTTGTTAGCAACTTCCCTTTCAAAAGGCTGCTTATCAACGTCCCCAAACAACCAGCTAGGTCGCTCTGCAGGTCTGGATCGCTGTTGAGTTGTTGGCCAGGTTTGCCTGTTTGAACGCTCACCAGAGACTTAGCAGAGACTTAGGGAGGTCGCTATTGCGTCACCAAACCGGTGACGTTACAGCGATGTCCTTTGCGATGTTGCAGTGTGTAAACCCAGCTTTATACATTGGCACTGATATACAGCTAATACGGCACTGTCTGTGGATATCCCGAACGAAGACTCCATTAGCATTCCTTATCTAAATTCCTCCCTTGATATGGACACATGCGGGTATTGTATGGTGTTGCGCTTCCACTGTAAATTAATGAAAAAAATTCAGTTTCCGTCAAAACAATGCAAATGTGAAACCGGCCTAACTGGTGTTTTAGTGAAGGTGGAGGGCATTATGAACAGTTCCAAATATTAGTAAAAGTTGACACCCCCCTTTTATGATGCCAGGTTTTTGTCCGGTAGGTAAATCCTACCTAAGAAGAATCATTTCAGATTTTTTTTTTCCACCTCTAATCTGTACAATAGACAAAAGAAATAATCTTTTTCAGGGGAAAAATAATATGATGCAGTTGCATAAGTGTGAGCATCCTCTTATAATTGGGGATGTGGTTGTGTTCAGAATCAGCCAATCACATTTATGCTCATGTTACTTAGTAGCCAGCGCATAGCTCCTATTATTTACAGGGGTGCAGATTGACCCCATAAAACTGTTTGCTGTTGTAAGAGGATTTTCTTGACATTTGTTTAGTTGTATTTTACAGCAACAGCTGACAACACAGCAAAGGGAACCTATTATCATATTAGCATTCAGGACAAGGGTGCAAAAATGCCTCCCAAAATATTAGATCCACCATGAAGCACTGAAGATGTCATGAGTGACTTACATTTGGCACAACGTTGACATTACCCAGAACTGCACGTTCCTCAAAAAAACAAAAGTCAAGAATAAAATAAGTCTTGGAAACTAAAAACCTGACTGCAACATTAAAGGAGCTGTAGGAATTATTTGCAAGTCCTGGTTGTGTCCTGCTAGTGCCAACAATCACCCGTATTCTTCATAGGGCTGGGCTGTGGGGTAGGAAGGCAAGACGGAAGCCTATTCTAAATAAAAAAAAAAAAACATCCACGCCTGGTTAAGCTTTGCCAAAACCTACATAACATCGTCCAAAAACGTGGGGGACGTGTCAAGTTTGATTGGACCAAAGGGGAATTTTTTTTTTACCATTTCAAAAAATGCGAAGTACTCTTTGGAAGGTCGCCAGACGATCACCATACACACAGTGAAGCATGGTGGAAGCTGCATTGTGGAACTGGTGTTTTAGAGAAGGTGGAGGGAATTATAAATGGTCCCAAATATCTGTAAATTTTGCTACAAATCCTTCAAGGTTTGTGCTAAAAACTGAATGATGTGGTCCTTAAGCGACTGCCAAATATGCCGTCACCAGAAGATTAAAAATTTGGAATGACCCAGAGTTGAATCCAATGTAAATCTGAGGAGGGCGCTGTACACAGGTTTGGAGCTACAGCAAGGAGGCGGAGCCAAAGATTGCAAATTCTAGATGTGTCATGTGATTGGTCCTGACCCAAAAAGACAAAACCTTCATAACTTAAAAGGGAACTTCAACTAAGTATTAGTTTAAGGGTGTGCAGATTTATGCAACCAAATTATACTACTTTTTTAATTTTTCCCTGCAGCACACCCACTCGTGAAATGAGGAATTATACCGTTCCCTGCAGCACACCTGCTGGTGAAATGAGGAATTACACTGTGCCTTGCAACTCACCCGCTGGTGAAATGAGGAATTACACTGTGCCCATTCACATAAATAGGGGATGGGTCCTCCAGTTTCCTTGCAGCACACCCGCTGGTGATATGAGGAATTATACCGTTCCCTGCTCAGTTTCCCTGCAGCACACTCGCTGGTGAAATGAATAATTACACTGTTCCCATTCATATCAATACCGGATGGGTCCTCCAGTTTCCCTGCAGCACACCCGCTGGTGAAATAAAGAATTACACCATGCCCTGCTCAGTTTCCTTGCAGCACACCCGCTGGTGAAATGAAGAATTACACTGTGCCCTGCTCAGTTTCCTTGCAGCACACCCGCTGGTGAAATGAGGAATTACATTGTGCCAATTCACATCCATAATGGATGGGTCCTCCAGAGCAGGAGACGCTATATGTAACCACTCTGCCTGACACAGGAGGATCCTGCTCTTAAATTTCTTAATAGAATAAGTCAAACTTTTCTAAATTGGCTAAAATAAGTACACCTCCAGTCTCTTATTTTTATTAATTTACAAATTTTCACCAAAAAACTGACTATTGCACAATCTAAACAATAAGATAGAAACGTCTTGAGCATGATGCCTGTAAACTCCTATGGAGCGGGCTAAGTCTCTGTTCACATCATTTGACCCTCGCATGCATAGGACCCATAGCCATAGGCTTCCATCCACCCAACGGAGGACAGAATAGTGTCTCCGGATGGGGGCATATATATTGGGTACTTCTGGTGTATCACTCCGATGTGATGTAAGCAGAGACTTAGAGGTTAACCCCGACCTCACTAATGCAATAAAAAAGGCAGATTTCATGCAATTTTGCTTTTTTTGGAAAGTGCACGCAGTCTCCTCGATCAGTTGAATACATTGTTACTGATCCTCTAGTTGATACAATGTAGAAGCCATAGTGTTACCATCCCAATACGGTCAGATGAATGGTTTGGGTTTTTTTTGCCTGGAATTGGTTCCACCCGGTCATCCGAAAGGTGCCCATAGGCTGACAATGCGCCCGCTGTCCTCATAGTCCGTACCGGAGGGGGAGAGTTTGGCTCGTTGTAAAGTCTACTTACACTATATCCAAAATAACTACATTTGCTTTGGGTTCCTGAAACTGCAAAGGAGCCGAGCCCTGAACGTCTCTCAGCCTCCGGTCGCTGGACCTCTATGTGCAGCCCCCGACCACCCTTATCCTACGAGGGCTTCAGGGAAAGGAGCTGGAACTTCCTGAGACGATTCGCAGCCGTGACCACGTAGAAATGTTTCTGGAGGAGAAAAAAGTAGAGATTATAAGTGAGCTGTCCTGCGACCTCCCATAATAGTGGCAGCTAGTGTAAGGGGAGGAGAATCTGACAGGCACTGTGTAAGGGGAGGAGAATCTGACAGGCACAGTGTATAGGGAGGAGACTCTGGCAGACACTGTGTATGGGGAGAAGACTGGCAGGCACTGTGTATGAGGAGGAGACTCTGGCAGGCACTGTGCATGGGGAGTAGACTCTGGCAGGCACTGTGTATAGGGAGGAGACTCTGGCAGGCACTGTGTATTAGGAGGAGACTCTGGCAGGCGCTGTGTATGGGGGGGAGACTCTGACAGGCACAGTGTATAGGGAGGAGACTCTGGCAGGCACTGTGTATTAGGAGGAGACTCTGGCAGGCGCTGTGTATGGGGAGGAGACTGGCAGGCACTGTGTACTGTGTATGGGGAGGAGACTGGCAGGCACTGTGTATGGGGAGGAGACTCTGGCAGGCACTGTGTATTAGGAGGAGACTCTGGCAGGCGCTGTGTATGGGGAGGAGACTGGCAGGCACTGTGTACTGTGTATGGGGAGGAGACTCTGGCAGGCACTGTGTATTAGGAGGAGACTCTGGCAGGCACTGTGTATTAGGAGGAGACTCTGGCAGGCGCTGTGTATGGGGGGGAGACTCTGACAGGCACAGTGTATAGGGAGGAGACTCTGGCAGGCACTGTGTATTAGGAGGAGACTCTGGCAGGCGCTGTGTATGGGGAGGAGACTGGCAGGCACTGTGTACTGTGTATGGGGAGGAGACTGGCAGGCACTGTGTATGGGGAGGAGACTCTGGCAGGCGCTGTGTATGGGGAGGAGACTCTGTCAGGCACTGTGTATGTGGAGGAGACTCTGGCAGGCGCTGTGTATGGGGGGGGAGACTCTGACACGCACAGTGTATAGGGAGGAGACTCTAGCAGGCACTGTGTATGAGGAGGAGACTCTAGCAGGCACAGTGTATGGGGGGGAGACTCTGGCAGGCACTGTGTATAGGGAGGAGACTCTGGCAGGCACTGTGTATTAGGAGGAGACTCTGGCAGGCACTGTGTATTAGGAGGAGACTCTGGCAGGCGCTGTGTATGGGGAGGAGACTCTGGCAGGCACTGTGTAGGGAGGAAACTCTGGCAGGCGCTGTGTATGGGGAGGAGACTCTGGCAGGCACTGTGTAGGGAGGAAACTCTGGCAGGCGCTGTGTATGGGGAGGAGACTCTGGCAGGCGCTGTGTATGGGGAGGAGACTCTGGCAGGCACTGTGTATGGGGAGGAGACTCTGGCAGGCACTGTGTATGGGGAGGAGACTCTGGCAGGCACTGTGTAGGGAGGAAACTCTGGCAGGCGCTGTGTATGGGGAGGAGACTCTGGCAGGCGCTGTGTATGGGGAGGAGACTCTGGCAGGCACTGTGTAGGGAGGAAACTCTGGCAGGCGCTGTGTATGGGGAGGAGACTCTGGCAGGCACTGTGTACTGTGTATGGGGAGGAGACTGGCAGGCACTGTGTATGGGGAGGAGACTCTGGCAGGCACTGTGTATGGGGAGGAGACTCTGGCAGGCACTGTGTACTGTGTATGGGGAGGAGACTCTGGCAGGCACTGTGTATGGGGAGGAGACTGGCAGGCGCTGTGTATGGGGAGGAGACTCTGGCAGGCACTGTGTATAGGGAGGAGACTCTGGCAGGCACTGTGTATAGGGAGGAGACTCTGGCAGGCACTGTGTATAGGGAGGAGACTCTGGCAGGCAATGTGTATGGGGAGGAGACTCTGGCAGGCACTGTGTATGGGGAGGAGACTCTGGCAGGCGCTGTGTATCTGGAGGAGACTGGCAGGCACTGTGTATGGGGAGGAGACTGGCAGGCGCTGTGTATGGGGAGGAGACTCTGGCAGGCGCTGTGTATGGTGAGGAGACTCTGGCAGGCGCTGTGTATGGGGAGGAGACTGGCAGGCACTGTGTATGGGGAGGAGACTGGCAGGCACTGTGTATGGGGAGGAGACTGGAAGGCACTGTGTATGGGGAGGAGACTCTGGCAGGCGCTGTGTATGGGGAGGAGACTCTGGCAGGCGCTGTGTATGGGGAGGAGACTCTGGCAGGCACTGTGTATGGGGAGGAGACTGGCAGGCAGTGTGTATGGGGAGGAGACTCTGGCAGGCGCTGTGTACTGTGTATGGGGAGGAGACTCTGGCAGGCTCTGTGTATGGGGAGGAGACTCTGGCAGGCGCTGTGTACTGTGTATGGGGAGGAGACTCTGGCAGGCACTGTGTATAGGGAGGAGACTCTGGCAGGCAATGTGTATGGGGAGGAGACTGGCAGGCACTGTGTATGGGGAGGAGACTCTGGCAGGCACTGTGTATGGGGAGGAGACTCTGGCAGGCGCTGTAGGGAGGAGACTCTGGCAGGCACTGTGTATGGGGAGGAGACTCTGGCAGGCGCTGTGTATGGGGAGGAGACTCTGGCAGGCGCTGTGTATGGGGAGGAGACTCTGGCAGGCACTGTGTATGGGGAGGAGACTGGCAGGCACTGTGTATGGGGAGGAGACTGTCAGGCGCTGTGTATGGGGAGGAGACTCTGGCAGGCACTGTGTATGGGGAGGAGACTGGCAGGCACTGTGTATGGGGAGGAGACTGGCAGGCGCTGTGTATGGGGAGGAGACTCTGGCAGGCACTGTGTATGGGGAGGAGACTCTGGCAGGCACTGTGTATGGGGAGGAGACTCTGGCAGGCACTGTGTATAGGGAGGAGACTCTGGCAGGCGCTGTGTATGGGGAGGAGACTCTGACAGGCACTGTGTATGGGGAGGAGACTCTGGCAGGCAATGTGTATGGGGAGGAGACTCTGGCAGGCACTGTGTATGGGGAGGAGACTCTGGCAGGCGCTGTGTATAGGGAGGAGACTCTGGCAGGCGCTGTGTATCGGGAGGAGACTCTGGCAGGCGCTGTGTATAGGGAGGAGACTCTGGCAGGCACTGTGTATGGGGAGGAGACTGACAGGCACTGTGTATGGGGAGGAGACTCTGGCAGGCACTGTGTATGGGGAGGAGACTCTGGCAGGCGCTGTGTATGGGGAGGAGACTCTGGCAGGCGCTGTGTATGGGGAGGAGACTCTGGCAGGCACTGTGTATGGGGAGGAGACTCTGGCAGGCAATGTGTATGGGGAGGAGACTCTGGCAGGCACTGTGTATGGGGAGGAGACTCTGGCAGGCGCTGTGTATAGGGAGGAGACTCTGGCAGGCGCTGTGTATGGGGAGGAGACTCTGGCAGGCGCTGTGTATGGGGAGGAGACTCTGGCAGGCACTGTGTATGGGGAGGAGACTCTGGCAGGCACTGTGTATAGGGAGGAGACTCTGGCAGGCAATGTGTATGGGGAGGAGACTCTGGCAGGCACTGTGTATGGGGAGGAGACTCTGGCAGGCGCTGTGTATAGGGAGGAGACTCTGGCAGGCGCTGTGTATGGGGAGGAGACTCTGGCAGGCGCTGTGTATGGGGAGGAGACTCTGGCAGGCGCTGTGTATGGGGAGGAGACTCTGGCAGGCACTGTGTATGGGGAGGAGACTGGCAGGCACTGTGTATGGGGAGGAGACTGTCAGGCGCTGTGTATGGGGAGGAGACTCTGGCAGGCGCTGTGTATGGGGAGGAGACTCTGGCAGGCACTGTGTACTGTGTATGGGGAGGAGACTGGCAGGCACTGTGTATGGGGAGGAGACTCTGGCAGGCACTGTGTATGGGGAGGAGACTCTGGCCGGCACTGTGTATAGGGAGGAGACTCTGGCAGGCACTGTGTATGGGGAGGAGACTCTGGCAGGCACTGTGTATAGGGAGGAGACTCTGGCAGGCAATGTGTATGGGGAGGAGACTCTGGCAGGCACTGTGTATGGGGAGGAGACTCTGGCAGGCGCTGTGTATAGGGAGGAGACTCTGGCAGGCGCTGTGTATCGGGAGGAGACTCTGGCAGGCGCTGTGTATAGGGAGGAGACTCTGGCAGGCGCTGTGTATGGGGAGGAGACTCTGACAGGCACTGTGTATGGGGAGGAGACTCTGGCAGGCACTGTGTATGGGGAGGAGACTCTGGCAGGCGCTGTGTATGGGGAGGAGACTCTGGCAGGCGCTGTGTATGGGGAGGAGACTCTGGCAGGCGCTGTGTATGGGGAGGAGACTCTGGCAGGCACTGTGTACTGTGTATGAGGAGGAGACTCTAGCAGGCGCTGTGTATGGGGAGGAGACTCTGGCAGGCACTGTGTATGGGGAGGAGACTCTGGCAGGCGCTGTGTATGGGAAGGAGACTCTGGCAGGCACTGTGTATGGGGAGGAGACTCTGGCAGGCGCTGTGTATGGGGAGGAGACTCTGGCAGGCACTGTGTACTGTGTATGAGGAGGAGACTCTAGCAGGCGCTGTGTATGGGGAGGAGACTCTGGCAGGCACTGTGTATGGGGAGGAGACTCTGGCAGGCGCTGTGTATGGGGAGGAGACTCTGGCAGGCACTGTGTATGAGGAGGAGACTCTAGCAGGCGCTGTGTATGGGGAGGAGACTCTGGCAGGCACTGTGTATGGGGAGGAGACTCTGGCAGGCGCTGTGTATGGGAAGGAGACTCTGGCAGGCACTGTGTATGGGGAGGAGACTCTGGCAGGCACTGTGTATAGGGAGGAGACTCTGGCAGGTGCTGTGTATGGGGAGGAGACTCTGGCCGGCACTGTGTACTGTGTATGGGGAGGAGACTCTGGCAGGCACTGTGTATGGGGAGGAGACTATGGCAGGCACTGTGTATGGGGAGGAGACTCTGGCAGGCGCTGTGTATGGGGAGGAGACTCTGGCAGGCGCTGTGTATGGGGAGGAGACTCTGGCAGGCGCTGTGTATGGGGAGGAGACTCTGGCAGGCGCTGTGTATGGGGAGGAGACTCTGGCCGGCACTGTGTACTGTGTATGAGGAGGAGACTCTAGCAGGCACTGTGTATGGGGAGGAGACTCTGGCAGGCGCTGTGTATGGGGAGGAGACTCTGGCAGGCGCTGTGTATGGGGAGGAGACTTTGGACGGCACTGTGTACTGTGTATGGGGAGGAGACTCTGGCCGGCACTGTGTACTGTGTATGGGGAGGAGACTCTGGCCGGCGCTGTGTATGGGGAGGAGACTCTGGCAGGCGCTGTGTATGGGGAGGAGACTCTGGCCGGCACTGTGTACTGTGTATGAGGAGGAGACTCTAGCAGGCACTGTGTATGGGGAGGAGACTCTGGGCGGCACTGTGTATGGGGAGGAGACTCTGGCAGGCGCTGTGTATGGGGAGGAGACTCTGGCCGGCACTGTGTACTGTGTATGGGGAGGAGACTCTGGCCGGCACTGTGTACTGTGTATGGGGAGGAGACTCTGGCAGGCACTGTGTATGGGGAGGAGACTCTGGCAGGCGCTGTGTATGGGGAGGAGACTCTGGACGGCACTGTGTACTGTGTATGAGGAGGAGACTCTAGCAGGCACTGTGTATGGGGAGGAGACTCTGGGCGGCACTGTGTATGGGGAGGAGACTCTGGCAGGCGCTGTGTATGGGGAGGAGACTCTGGCCGGCACTGTGTACTGTGTATGGGGAGGAGACTCTGGCCGGCACTGTGTACTGTGTATGGGGAGGAGACTCTGGCAGGCACTGTGTATGGGGAGGAGACTCTGGCAGGCGCTGTGTATGGGGAGGAGACTCTGGCCGGCACTGTGTACTGTGTATGGGGAGGAGACTCTGGCAGGCGCTGTGTATGGGGAGGAGACTCTGGCAGGCGCTGTGTATGGGGAGGAGACTCTGGCCGGCGCTGTGTATGGGGAGGAGACTCTGGCCGGCGCTGTGTATGGGGAGGAGACTCTGGCAGGCGCTGTGTATGGGGAGGAGACTCTGGCCGGCGCTGTGTATGAGGAGGAGACTCTAGCAGGCACTGTGTATGGGGAGGAGACTCTGGTTCTCTCTGTAAAAGTTTGTGCACCCCCTCTCTAGAGATTCCATTTGCTCTCTCGGAATTAACCACTTACTTTCCATTTCTTCTGGGCCATGTATCTCTGGAGCAGGACCTGGGACTTGAGCCGCACTTTGTATTTTTGGGCTTTTAGGGGCAGGTTGACGAGCCACTCGTGCTTCAGGCACTGCCCGGCGCTCAGTCTGCAGCTGGAAAACAGAAATAGGAGAGGTCCTCACTGACAGCGGCCATGTACAGCCGGTGGTGAGGGGGGATTAGTCACAGAGTCACCCAGGCTTTATATAGGGGTATGGTCCCTGCTGGCTCCCCCCCCCTGTGCTCTGTGGCTTCTCCCTTCCTGTACTCTGGCTCTGCCCTCCCCATGCTCTGTGGCTCCTCTCACCTGTGCTCTGTGGCTCCTCCCTCCCCACCCCCCTGTGACCCCCTCCTCCTACACTTATCACAATGCGGTCCCTGTTGGCTCCTCCCCCTGTGTTATGTGGCTCCTCCCTTCCTGTAATCTGGCTCCGCCCTCCCCATGCTCTGTGGCTCCTCCCTTCCTGTGCTCGGTGGCTCCTCCCACCTGTGCTCTGTGGCTCCTCCCTCCCCACCCCCTGTAATCCCCACCTCCTACACTTATCACAATGCGGTCCCTGTTGGCTCCTCCCCCTGTGTTCCGTGGCTCCTCCCTTCCTGTACTCTGGCTCCGCCCTCCCCATGCTCTGTGGCTCCTCCCACCTGTGCTCTGTGGCTCCTCCCTCCCCACCCCCCTGTGACCCCCTCCTCCTACACTTATCACAATGCGGTCCCTGTTGGCTCCTCCCCCTGTGTTATGTGGCTCCTCCCTTCCTGTAATCTGGCTCCGCCCTCCCCATGCTCTGTGGCTCCTCCCTTCCTGTGCTCGGTGGCTCCTCCCACCTGTGCTCTGTGGCTCCTCCCTCCCCACCCCCTGTAATCCCCACCTCCTACACTTATCACAATGCGGTCCCTGTTGGCTCCTCCCCCTGTGTTCCGTGGCTCCTCCCTTCCTGTACTCTGGCTCCGCTCTCCCCATGCTCTGCGGCTCCTCCCTTCCTGTGCTCTGTGGCTCCTCCCTCCCCACCCCCTGTGACCCCCTCCTCCTACACTTATCACAATGCGGTCCCTGTTGGCTCCTTCCCCTGTGCTCGGTGGCTCCTCCCTCCCCACCCTCTGTGGCTCCTCCTCCTACACTGATCACAATACAGTCCTGAGTGCCGGATGAACATCCCCTTTAAGCAGCTTCACCTTTTCTCTTTCACTAAGAGTCTGGAGATGAAATCTTTGGCTTCTTCCGACACTTGATCAAATGTCTCGGATTCGAAGTCCCAGTTGCAGTTCACAATGTAGTTCATGGTCTCGGCATCACTTTCACCCAAAAACGGAGACAGACCGCTGAGGCTACAAAAGAAAGGGGCATGAGTGCGGGGGAGGAAACAGGGAAACAGTCAGTGAGTCTGAACTTTGCCTCCAGCCATTCTGACACTACAACTCCCAGCATATCTAGACTATTGCACTATGGACTCAGCCTTAAAGAGATCATTCCATCTTAGACGACGGAGTACCATATGCCTCCAGTGTGGGGGTCTCATGTTGCTTCCGGCTCTCTCCATTCACTTCTATAGTGGAGACCTGAAAACAGTCACAGAAGCTCCCATAGAAGTCATGGTCACCTCTTCCTTCCTTCCTTGCGCCCGCTTCACCAGGCGAGACAGAGTTAGGAACCTACATTTATGAAACATGTTTAACCCTTTACAGGTTTCCGAGTCATGGATAGCGCCACTCTTGCCTACAGGATGTGTCTGGTACTGCAGCTTCAGAACCGGACCTGGAACACCACAGCTCTGTATACTGTCTAGTGGCCATTCTCAGGATCTGCAGCTCAACTCCCGTTTATTTCAAAGAAAAGTTAACTGCAGCACCCAAGTATGGCCACTACACTGTGTAGGGTGCTATTTTGTTCTGACACCGTACACTGTGATAGGTCGACACATCAGAGCTGGACAATCCCTTTAACTTGCTCCTGTCCCCAACATATAATGCACTGGGCGGTTGGTGGCTCCTGGGCTATTGGTGCCTCTTGAGCTGTTGGTGGCTTTTGTGTCTTTGATGGCTCTTGAGCCTTTGGTGACTCTTGGGCCATTGGTGATTCTTTGGCAGTTGTTGGCTCTTGGGCCGTTGGTGGTTCTTGACCCTATGATGGCTTTTGAGCCTTTGGTGACTCTTGGGCCAGTGGTGGCTCTTGAGCCTATGGTGGCACTTGAGCCGTAAGTGGATCTTGAGCCATTGGTGACTCTTGAAACGTTGGTGACTCTTGAGCCATTGGTAGATCTTGGGCCTTTGCTGACTCTTGAGCCGTTGGTGACTCTTGGGCCGTTGGTGACTCTTGGGCCGTTGGTGACTCTTGGGCCGTTGGTGACTCTTGCACCGTTGGTGGCTCTTGCACCGTTGGTGGCTCTTGCACCGTTGGTGGCTCTTGAGCCGTTTGAGACTCTTGGACAGTTGGTGACTCTTCCACCATTGGTGGCTCTTGAGCCATTGGTGACTCTTGGGCCTTTGCTGGCACTTGAGCTGTTGGTGGCTCGCTCTTGGGCCGTTGGTGGCTCGCTCTTGGGCCGTTGGTGGCTCGCTCTTGGGCCGTTGGTGGCTCGCTCTTGGGCTGTTGGTGGCTCGCTCTTGGGCCGTTGGTGGCTCACTCTTGGGCCGTTGGTGGCTCACTCTTGGGCCGTTGGTCTGTCTTGAGCTGTTGGCAGCTCTTGAGCCTTTGATGACTCTTGGACTGTTGCTGGTTCTTTGACCTTTGCTGGCTCTTGGTGGCTCTTGGCCCTTTAGTGGCTCTTGAGCTTTTGGTGGCTCTTGGCCCTTTAGTGGCTCTTGAGCTTTTGGTGGCTCTTGGCCCTTTAGTGGCTCTTGAGCTTTTGGTGGCTCTTGAGCTGTGACCTTCTCTCCCTTGATCATTTACTATGAGAGATTTGTGAAGACGATGCAGAGAATGACTCGAATATGTGACATCTACGCCAGGAGATGACTCACAGCATGTAGGTGATGACTCCTACACTCCACATGTCCGTGGGGAAGGACACAAAATCGTAATTTACCACTTCTGGAGCCAAAAACTCCGGAGTTCCAAAATTCACTTTTAGCTTTTCGCGAGGCTTGTACCTAGAAATCATCAAAAAAAAATCATCAATGTCGTAACTGGGAGATCATCCGGTCATCAGAGGACGGGAGCGCGGCACTCACCTCCGCGCCAGCCCAAAATCAATGATCTTTATCTGGTTCCCTGTGCGGCTGACACATAGAATATTCTCCGGCTGAAGGATACAAAGTAGGCAACAATTGGAGCTATACGATAAATGGCTGCAACAGTGGACATCCCCTTGAAGATGAATTAAAGGGGATGTCTGAGATGCATTCCCAAGACATCCCCTTTAACACCCCCAATGCAGGGCATCACCTTGAGGTCCAGGTGTAGAATATACTGTTGGTGCAGGTAGTAGATCCCCTCACAGATCTGCCTGGTGAACATGATGGCGTCCAGCTCCGTCAGGTGGTAACTCTCATCGGTGATCCTGTCGAATAATTCCCCTCCGTCCAGACTGGAGAGAGAAAAACAGAAACCCATAGAACCTTCTAGGTGGCCACCATCTAGTTATGCCTGATCACTGCGGGGTCGGGGGGGGGGGGGGGGGGGGCGATGGCTGGGACACCCCTTGTGCACCAGATCCAGAGTCCTGTGACCCCCGAATGAACAGATCGAGCACATGCAAGAGTTTCCAAAAAAGAAGGGTGACTTAAAGGGGTTGTCCAGCACTTTAACATTGGACACAGCTGACGGAGATGTGGAGCTCCGCAACTGAGCGTTTCCAGATGTCGCCGGCATCGGGAACAGCTGACCGGTGAGGGGGCAGGGTGTTGCACCCCAACCAGTCAGACATTGATGACCTGGCCTATGCATTTATTTCACCTGAGTGCTGGATTCACAGCAACACAGCTCAGTACTTCTTTATAATGTCCTCTACACTGCTGCTTTCTAGTAAGTGTTTTATCTCTCTCCAGTTCTGGATTCACAGCTACACTGCTCAATGCTGCTGTATAATGTCCTACATGCTGCTGCTTTCTAGTAAGTGTTTCATCTCACGCCAGTGCTGGATTCACACAATACAACTCAGTACTAATAGATAATGTCCTTTTTAGCTGCTGCTGATTTCTAGTAAGTGTTTTATCTCATGCCATTGCTGCATTCACACAACACAGCTCAGTACTTCTTTATAATGTCCTGTATGGTGTTGCTTTCTAGTAAGTGTTTTATCTCTCTCCAGTTCTGGATTCACAGCTGCATTGCTCAATACTGCTGTATAATGCCCTACATGCTGCTGCTTTCTAGTAAGTGTTTTATCCCCCGCCAGTGCTGCATTCACACAACACAGCTCAGTACTTCTTTATAATGTCCTGTATGGTGTTGCTTTCTAGTAAGTGTTTTATTTCTCTCCAGTTCTAGATTCACAGCTGCATTGCTCAATACTGCTGTATAATGTCTTACATGCTGCTGCTTTCTAGTAAGTGTTTTATCTCACGCCAGTGTTGCATTCACACAACACAGCTCAGTACTGATAGATAATGTCCTCTATTTAGCTGCTGATGCTTTCTAGTAAGTGTTTTATCTCACGCCAGTTCCGGATTAAATGCTGCACTGCTCGTTACTGCTTTATAATGTCCTACATGCTGATGTTTTCTAGTAAGTGTTTTATCTCACGCCAGTGCTGGATTCACAGCTATGCTGCTCAGTACTGCTTTATAAAGTCCTACATATTGCTGCTTTCTAGCAAGTGGGGGTTTTTTTCCACTCCAGAGGTGGATTCACAACTACATTGCTCAGTACTGCTAGATAAAGTCCTCTATGCAGCTGCTTATGCTTTCTAGTAAGTGTATTATCTCAAACCAGTGCTGGATTCAGAGCTATTTTACTCAGTACTGCTGTATAATGTCCCCCATGCTGCTGCTTTCTCGTATTTTATTTCACTCCAAAAGGTGGATTCACAGATACACTGCTCAATACTGATAGATAAAGTCTTCTATGCAGCGTCTGATACGTTCTATTTTTATCTCATTCCAATGCTGCTCAGTACTGCTGTGTAATGTCATAAATGCTTCTGCTTTCTAGCAAGAGCTGGACTCACAACTGCATTGCTTAGTACTGATGTATAATGTCCTCTATGCAGCTGCAGCTGCTTTCTAGTAAGTGTTTTATTTCACCCCAGAAGTAGGTTCACAACTACACTGCTCAGTACTGCTGTACAATGTCCTCTATGCAGCTACTGATGCTTTCCTAGTAAGTGTTTTATCTCACTTCAGTGCTGGAATCACAGCTACACTTCTCAGTACGGCTGTATAATGTCCTCAATGCTGCTGCTTTCTAGTGAGTGTTTCCCCCCCCCAAGAGGTGGATTCACTACTACAATGCTCAGTACGGATATATAATGTCTTCTAAGCAGCTGCTGCTTTCTAGTAAGTGTTTTATTTCACTTCAGAAGTAGGGTTCACAACTACACTGCTCAGAACTGATAGATGCTTTCTAGAGTCTTATCTCACTCCTGCTGGATTCACAGCTGCACTATGCAGTACTTCTGTAAAATGTCCTCCATGCTGCTGCTTTCTAGTAAGTGTTTTATTTCACTCCAGAGGTAGATTTACCACTACACTGCTCAGTACTGATGTATAATGTCGTCTATGCAGCTGCTGATGCTTTCTAGTAAGTGTTTTAACTCACTCCAGTTTCACAGTTGCATTGATCAGTACTGCAGTATGGGAGATGAAATAGCAGTTAGTCTCCACCCACTAGCTCAGCAACAACTGAAAAAATTGAGAAAGAGCCCAAACTTATTCTGAAAAGTATGGTTATGAAAAATAATTTCTTAAAGGGGCAGCGTTCTCTGATGCTGCAGACCCCCTCCCCCTCCTCCCCCAGATGATACATACTACTCCATGATTAGCGTCAGGTCGTTCTTGCATTCGAACGCGTCGTACAATTGTATCAGGTTGACGTGATTTAACTGATTCATGACATTAATTTCATTCTTCACTTCGTCCTAAAAGAAATAAAAAATAAAAAATAACCATAAAATCCAAACTCTGATCTCTCCCCCCTCCTTGTAACGCAGACGAGGGGTCTGGAGCGCCAGGTGTCTGTGGAGGAGTAAATAAACGGATAATTAGAGGCTGGCGGGGGCCCGGATGACTAGCGGCAGCGCCTGCCTGCCCTTTTCCAGACCCCCATCTGAGCACGTTAGCGGAGCACTGACAGCATCTCCCGCTAAGAGGCTCATGAATATGTAAATTTATGCAAATGAGCTAGTCAGAGCCCCTGGCCTTCTCACTATACATCTCTGCACTAAAGGGTAAGTGCCTTCCCCGGCAGCGGCATAAAAATGGACAAAACAACAACAAAACTTATACATGTCCGTAAAATAAAAAGCAATTTGATTATTTTTGTACAAAAATATAAGAAATGGTCGTTGTCACTTCTACAAACGTTACATAAATCAATACAAGAGAATATACAACTTTGGAATGTTTATTATCAGAGAAATCTACTTCTTTCTCCACTTATGAGCCACTTCTCCTCCCCCATTACTGCCTCCTGAACTCATCCTTCATTTATAAAATAGCTAAAATTGCTCAACCTTTACACAAGAGTGCAACGTCACTGAAGAGTCAGATTATAGCTGCCTATTGCAGTCTATGGAGAGTGGAGAGGAGTAGAGGAAGAGGGCTAAAGACAAACAGAGTAGGTTTCTAGTAAGTGTCTTATCTCACCCCAGACCTGGATTCGCAGCTATACTATTCAACCTGTTGTGTAATGTCCTCCATGCTGCAGCTTTCTAGTAAGTGTTTTATTTCATTACAGTGCTGGATTCACAGCTACACTGCTCAGTCTTGCTATATAATGGCCTCTAGTAAATATTTTTCTCACGCCAATGCTGGATTTGCAGCTACAAGTCTTAGTACTGCTATATAATATTCTTCACGCTGCAGCTTTCTAGTAAGTGTTTATCTCACTGCTCAGTACTGCTGTATAATGGCCTTTGTGCTGCAGGTTTCCAATAAGTGTTTTATCTCATTCCCTGCTGAACTAACAGCCACACTGCTCAGTACTGTTGTATAATGTCCTACATGCTGTAGCTTTCTAGTAAATGTTTATCTCACTTCGGTGCTGGATTCACAGCTACACTGCTCAGTTCTGTTATATAATGGCCTCTAATAATTATTTTTCTCATACCAATGCTGGATTTGCAGCAACACTTCTTACTAATGCTATATAATATCCTTCATGATGCAGCTTTCTAGTAAGTGTTTATCTCACTCCAGTACTGGATTCAAACCTACACTGCTCAGTACTGCTATATAATGACCTTTGTGCTGCAGGTTTCTAATAAGTGTTTTATCTCACTCCTGTGCTGGATTCACACCTATACTGCTCAATACTTCAGTATAATGTTCTACATGCTGTAGCTTTCTAGTAAGTGTTTTATCTCACTTCGGTGCTGGATTCACAGCTACACTGATCAGTCCTGCTATATAATGGCCTCTGTGCTGCAGGTTTCCAGTAAGTGTTTTATCTCACTTCAATGCTGGATTCACAGCCACAATGCTCAGTACTGGTGTTTAATGTCCTCCATGCTGTAGTTTTCTAGTAAATGTTTATCTCACTTCAATGCTGGATTCATAGCTACAATTCTCATTAATGGTTTTTAATGTCCTCCATGCTGTAGCTTTCTAGTAAGTGTTATATCTAACTCCATTCATGGATTAAAACCTACACAGCTTAGTACTGCTGTTTTATATCCTCCATGCTCCAGCGACATATCTCACACCAATCCTGGATTCACAGCTACACTGCTAAGTATTACTGTATAAAGTCCTCCATGCTGCGTTTTAGTAAGTGTTTATCTCATTCCCATAGCTGGATTCACAGCTACACTGCTCAGTAATGCTGTATAATGTCCTTCCTGATGTAGCTTTCTAGTAAGTGTTTATCTCACTCCAGTGCTGGATTCAAACCTACGCTCCTCAGTAATGCTCTATTATGTCATCCATGCTCCAGCTTTCTAGTAAGTATTTTGTCTCATGCCAATGCTGGATTCACAGCTACACTGCTTAGTACTCCTACATAATGTCCTCCATGCTGCTGCTTCTAAACATTTCCCACATTGAGACAGGAGAGCAGGAATCTCTCATCTCTGTGTGTGCTGTGTATGGGAGACATCATAGAATCTAGTCTGCACCCACCAGCTCATAGACAAGTGAAAATTAGAGACCGTCTGTGTGTGCTGTGTATGAGAGACATCATAGAATCTAGTCTGCACCCACCAGCTCACAGACAAGTGAAAATTAGAGACCGTCTGTGTGTGCTGTGTATGGGAGACATCATAGAATCTAGTCTGCACCCACCAGCTCATAGACAAGTGAAAATTAGAGACCGTCTGTGTGTGCTGTGTATGAGAGACATCATAGAATCTAGTCTGCACCCACCAGCTCATAGACAAGTGAAAATTAGAGACCGTCTGTGTGTGCTGTGTATGAGAGACATCATAGAATCTAGTCTGCACCCACCAGCTCATAGACAAGTGAAAATTAGAGACCGTCTGTGTGTGCTGTGTATGAGAGACATCATAGAATCTAGTCTGCACCCACCAGCTCAGAGACAACTGAAAATTAGAGACAGTCTGTGTGTGCTGTGTATGGGAGACATCATAGCAGCTTGTCTCCACCCACCAGCTCAGAGACAACTGGAAATTAGAGACAGTCTGTGTGTGCTGTGTATGGGAGACATCATAGCAGCTTGTCTCCACCCACCAGCTCAGAGACAACTGGAAATTAGAGACAGTCTGTGTGCCGTGTATGGGAGACATCATAGAATCTAGTCTACACCCACCAGCTCAGAGACAGCTGAAAATTAGAGACAGTCTGTGTGTGCTGTGTATGGGAGACATCATAGCAGCTTGTCTCCACCCACCAGCTCAGAGACAACTGGAAATTAGAGACAGTCTGTGTGCTGTGTATGGGAGACATCATAGAATCTAGTCTGCACCCACCAGCTCAGAGACAACTGGAAATTAGAGACAGAGTCTGTGTGTGCTCTATATGGGAGACATCATAGCAGATAGTCTGCACCCACCAGCTCAGAGGCAACTGGAAATTAGAGACAGTCTGTGTGTGCTGTGTATTGGAGACATCATAGCAGCTCATCTCCACCCACCAGCTCAGAGACAACTGAAAATTAGAAAAAGACTCTGCAGAGGGAAAAACTGAGTATATAAGTAATATAACGTCTAGAAATGATCTACAAGTCTACACAGATACATTGTTGTCACACCTGTGACTTGTACCGCTGGTAAGTGTTGCCTCACTCACTGGGTGCTCCGCTCTGCTGTTCCCTATGTCATTTTGTCCTTGCAACATATCTGGATGTGCTACATCCTCCTGTTGCTGGAGAGTCTCCACCTGGCTATAGGAAGATGTGACCAGACAGTCTCTGCCTCCTGTTTTGACCAGCCAATCAACTGCTGCAGACCCAGGGACTGCCCTGGAGGAGCGCCTGGTGACTACCTGCAGCCCCGACTATCCTCACCACCAAAGGCTCTAGTGAAAACCAGGTAGTCGCCTAGTTCTGCCCCTGCAGGGTGAGCCCGGCCCGTGGTGCAGTGGGTCCACACCCAACACCGTTGCAATTACTGTATAAAGAAAAGTATCAACACCTGAAGAAATTATGCAAGCCAAAACATATTATAAATTATACCAATATCCTTTATTGATAAATATTAAATATATATTTAAAAATGGAACAACTCAAGAGATGGATGGTATACATTGGGGAAATCCGGATATGCCCTGATACAATAAATAAATATCACACAAGTGTGTGAGTATCCAATTCAATTAGAATAGATTTAAAAGGATACATGACATCCCAAAACTGCAACAGAACTTTATATATAAAGAAATTAAATACTCACAAGTGAATGCTAAAAGTAACAGTGGTATTTGAAAAGTATCAATTACAAACTAAAGAATCAAAAAAGGAAGTGAATTACCAATGAGCCGGGTCCAAAACAGGGCTAAGGAGCAGTTTTCCCCGTACACTCGACGCGCATTTCGCAACCGCACTGAGGTTGTGAAACGTGCGTCGAGTATACGGTGAAAACCGCTCCTTAGCCCTGTTTTGGATCCGGCTAAGGATATGATAAGCATATGATAAAATTGTCACAGTGGCATAAATATTGGTGCCTTAAATATTATCTCGTTGCACCTCCACTTACCCTGTCCTTGGGCGCCTTCACTTTGATGATTTTTGCAGCCAGACGAAGCCCGGATGAAATCTCCACACATTTGTGAACTTGACCAAAGCGCCCCCTAATGATCAATATATTAAAATGTGAAAAGGAAATACATGGAACAATAAAGCTTATGTTCGTATTCCCATTCCTCCCTTGTTATAGGCCAGTTTATTTTTTTTTTTAAGTTTTTGTAACCACCAGATGGTGCTGTTGCTGTGACAGCAAAATAACATTTAAAGGTAAACTCCACCTTGTTAACTTGGAAACTTCAGCATTGTTTCAGTTTGTAAAGCTGAACTAAAGAGCAGTTCTCCATTTGAACAACCCTTTGCATCTTTATACACATGGTCCATTTATTTGGATCACTTCATTTCCTAAATAATACCAATGCATTGCACATAAGCCAGCAGCTGCTTCCTTCCGGGACAGGTTAGTATAACTCCCGACAATTAGGGATTCCCAGGAGGAAAGTGACAGCTGGACAACTCTTTCTCTAAGAGCAAACACTGTCCAAATGACCAACACTTATAATGGTAGCGAAGACTTAAAGGGGGTGTCCATAACTAGAAAAACATGACTACTTTAAAAAAAAAAAACAGCGCCACACCTGTCTACAGGACATGAGTGGTGTTACAGCTCAACATCATTGGGTTTTAGCAGCAATATCACACATAAACTGTAGACAGGAGATCTTTTTGGAAGAAGCAACCATGTTTTTCTAACACTAGGCAACCCCTTTAATATAGTCTAAACCAAGCAATAGGAGTTGCTCTTTCAGTAGATTCTCTCACTTCTCATAAGCCTTGTGTGAATGCTGGTGTTGGGTCTGATATATATCCATATTTATATATTAGACTTTAATATATGTTTTTTACTGTAACAGATAAGCAAGTGACTTAAAGGTGACTTTTCAGGTGACATAAATATGTAATTCTTTTACAATGGCTAAATGCCACTGTTCTCCTGAATCCGACGCTGTTTTTCTTTTCTTCCTGCGCCTCTCCGTTCATGAGATATGGCCCCTTTTGCCTGTATACCCTGTTACTGAGTGGGCGTGGCCCTCCACTCTTCTCTGGACCACGCCCACTTTTCTAAGTAGACTAGAATTATATACAGGCAAGAGGAGGCCATATCTTATGAACAGAGAGGCGTAGAAAGAAAAGAAAAACAGCGCTGAATTCAGGAGAACAGCCACATTTACACCATGTAAAAAAAATTACATATTTATGCCACGTGAAACGTCACCTTTAAGTCACTTTCTTCTCTGCTACAATAAGAAACATATATTAAAGTCTAACAGAGAAGAAAGTGACTCAAAGGTGACGTTTCACATGGCATAAATATGTAATTTTTTTACATGGTGTAAATGTGGCTGTTCTCCTGAATCCAGCGCCGTTTTTCTTTTCTTCCTGCGCCTCTCCGTTCATGAGATATGGCTTCTTCTTTCCTGTATATAATTCTAGTCTACTTAGAAAAGTGGGCGTGGTCCAGAGAAGAGTGGAGGGCCACGCCCACTCAGTAACAGGGCTAAATTTATATACAGGAAAGAAGAGGCCATATCTGAGGAATGGAGAGGCGCAGGAAGAAAAGAAAAACAGTGTCGGATTCAGGAGAACAGCGGCGTTTAATCATTGTAAAAAAAATTACATATTTATGGCAATGGAAAAGTCACCTTTAAGTCACTTTCTTCTCTGTTACAATAGAAACACAGTGCTGGATTCAGGAGAACAGCGGCATTGACACTAGGAAATAAAATTACATATTTATGGTATGTGACAGATCCCCTTTAAGTCAGTGTCTTCCCTATTGCAAACTGAAACATATGTATGAAATGTCATAAACACAAATGCATGACTGTGGATACACACACATATATAAAAATATATATATATATATATATATATATATATATATATATATATATATATATATATATATATATATATAAATATATATATAAATATATATATATATATATATATATATATATATGTATATATATATAAATATATATCTAATATAAAAAAAAATATATATATAAATAAATATATATAATATAAAAAAAATTATATATATATATATATATATATATATATATATATATATATATATATATATATATATATATATGCATAATATGTACAATGGGATAGTTAACCTCTTTGCCTGGGACAGGTTAGTATAACTCCCGACAATTAGGGATTCCCAGGGGAAAGTGGCTGCTGGACAACTCTTACTCTAAGGGCAAACACTGTCCTAATGATCAACACTTATAATATTAGCAAAGACTTAAAGGGGTTGTCCATAACTAAAAAACATAACTGCTTACTTTCAAAAACAGCGCCGCACCTGTCTACAGGACATGAGTGATATTGCAGCTCAACATCATTGTAAGGAATGGGTTTTATCTTCAATATCACACACAACCTGTAGACAGGAGTTCTTTTTGGAAGAAAGCAGCCATTTTTTTCAAACACTAGGCAACCTCTTTAATATAGTCTAAACAAAGCAATAGAAGTTGCTCTTTCAGTAGATTTGCTCACTTCTCATAAGCCTTGTGTAAATGCTGGTGTTGGGTCTTATATGTGTATTCATGTATTCCTATTTATATATTAGACTTTAACATATATTATAAATATGTTTCTTATTGTAAAAGAGAATAAAGCGACTTAAAGGAGACTTTTCCATTGCCAGAAATATGTACATTTTTTGACATGGGGTAAATGTGGCTGTTCTCCTGAATCCGGCGCTGTTTTTCTTTTCTTCCTACGCCTCTCCGTTCATGAGATATGGCTTCTTCTTTCCTGTATATAATTATAGTCTGCTTAGGTAAGTGGGCGTGGTCCAGAGAAGAGCGGAGGGCCACGCCCACTCAGTAGCAAGACTAAATTTATATACAACTGAATAGGATAACTGAAGTGAGCACTAATATATATATATTGAGTGCAAGCCAAAAAATACATACATTATAAAAGGATAAGGCTGCACATCAAACTTAGATAATAGTATAATGCCTCAAGCATATGGAAAAATATTGGAATATACAATGAAAAATGCTACTTGCTAATTTGAACATGTGAATAATGAATTGCATACCTGCCATGAATATTAGGAAAAAGGAGATATTTAGCAATCACATTGATCAATGTAACTGAGCCCCAAGACCTCGTCCAGGTATATCTCTATATTGGGGTCCCTAGCTCTGTGACCCTAACTGTGTGTCATCTCATTGCAATTAAAAACTGCTATGGGTGGAGAGGGGTAACTAAGGACTTTCTTATATAGGAGATGGAAAAAACATGGCCGAAAGGGGCGGAGCTGTGTTCACATTCAGAAAAAAACTACATATAACTGAATAGGATAACTGAAGTGAGCACTAATATATATATTATGAGTGCAAGCCAAAAATTACATACTATATACGGATAAGGCTGCACATCAAACTTAGATAATGGTATAATGCCTCAAGCATATGGACAAATATTGGAATATACAATGAAAAATGCTACTTGCTAATTTGAACATGTGAATAATGAATTGCATACCTGCCATGAATATTAGGAAAAAGGAGATATTTAGCAATCGCATTGATCAATGTAACTGAGCCCCAAGGCCTCGTCAAGGCATATCTCTATATTGGGGTCCCTAGCTCTGTGACCCTAACTATGTGTCATCTCATTGCAATTAAAAACTGCTATGGGTGGAGAGGGGTAACTAAGGACTTTCTTATATAGGAGATGGAAAAAACTCCTATCTCCTATCCTATCCTATATATCCTATCCTATCTCCTATATAAGAAAGTCCTTAGTTACCCCTCTCCACCCATAGCAGTTTTTAATTGCAATGAGATGACACATAGTTAGGGTCACAGAGCTAGGGACCCCAATATAGAGATATGCCTTGACGAGGCCTTGGGGCTCAGTTACATTGATCAATGCGATTGCTAAATATCTCCTTTTTCCTAATATTCATGGCAGGTATGCAATTCATTATTCACATGTTCAAATTAGCAAGTAGCATTTTTCATTGTATATTCCAATATTTTTCCATATGCTTGAGGCATTATACCATTATCTAAGGTTGATGTGCAGCCTTATCCTTTTATAATAAATTTATATACAGGCAAGAAGGGGCCATATCTCATGAACGGAGAGGCGCAGGAAGAAAAGAAAAACAGCGTCGTATTCAGGAGAACAGTGGCTTTAATACTAGGAATTAAAATGATATATTTATGGTATGTGTCAGAACCCCTTTAAGTCAGTGTTTTCCCTGTTACAAACTAAAACATATGTATAAAATGTCAAAGTCAAATTCATGAATGTGGAAACGTATAAGATGTTCGGTATTCACTGTGGGGGGCATAATATGTAGGCTAACATAGTTAACCCCTTCTCTGCCAGAGAAACAACAGAATGGAAAAAGTTACACAACCGGTGTGCTGTTCCTATGTTTAAGGCGAGACCTCAGAGATGTTTTGGGAGTTTGCCAAAGTGCTGTTGTTATCGCTGATTATAAATAGCCCCGGTACATGGTAAACACCATTGAAAGACCAGGAGCATAAATCTCATCTTTCTCACGCTTTACAATGGATTAGCCCCTCGGCCAGCTGTCCGCTAACCATGTAATACAATGTTACAGCGCTTTTTCTATGCCACGGTCACATGCCGCAGGGTGTAAATATATCCGCTGCGGAAAAACAACCTTACAAGAACATTATGGCCTATAGACAAAGGTGGTAATGTATTGGAGCCTGTATCCATTTCCATCATTATGGCTTCCCTCTCAGCACGCAGATAGCACATGATTACATTTTCTACATTTTCCCCCTTTTCTTCGCATGTCTACATCCTGACTTTGTAAGTATATGATAAAGAGGAGGCTAAACAAGCCTGTGCAGCATGGAGAGGCAGTCACAGGTATAACTCCTCTTTGTCATCCACATAGCCTGAATTAGAGGGAAATAGACAAGTCTACGCACAAGAGAGAGCCAGTCCACTGTATAGCAGAGAAAAAGCTACAATATTTCTTGACCAATCATTTTTTAATTCATGGTGCCTAGATTAGATTGAACTAAACAAGTCTGTGCATCATAGAGAGGCAGTCTATTGTATGGCAGACAAATAGAAACCACATGATTTCTTGAATAATCTTTTGTCAATTTCTTAGTTCATGATGCCTAAAGTTGAAGAAACTAAACAAGTCTGTACACTATGGAGAGGCAGTCTTTTTTATTTTATTACTCTTGAATTAGAAGGAACTAGACAAGTCTGTGTACAACAGAGAGACAGTCTGTTGTATAACAGATTCTAAGGAACTTTACTAGTCTGTGCACCTTGTAGAGCCAGTCTACTAAACAGCATACAAATAGAAGTCACATGCTTTCTTAACGAGTCTTTTGATCATTTTTTTAATTCCTGATGCCTACATTAGAGGGAACTAAACAAGTCTGTGCGCCTTGTAGAGGCAGTCTACTAAACAGCATATAAATAGAAGTCACATGCTTTCTTGACCAGTCTTTTGATCATTTTTTTAATTCCTGATGCCTACATTAGAGGGAACTAAACAGGTCTGTGCGCCTTGTAGAGGCAGTCTACTAAACAGCATATAAATAGAAGTCACATGCTTTCTTGACCAGTCTTTTGATCATTTTTTTTTTAATTCTTAATGCCTACCTTAGATGAAACTAAACAAGTCTGTGCACCTTATAGAGGCAGTCTACTATATAGCAGATACATAGAAGTCATGTGTTTCTTGACTAGTCTTTTCATCCTTTTTTTTAACTACTGATGCCTACATTAGAGGGAACTAAACAAGTCTATGTAACATGGAGAGGCAGTATATTGTATAGCACATAGAATTTACAGAACTCTTCACCAGTTTACTGATATTCTGTATTGCTTGAAACAGATCTGTGCACCATGGACAGGCAGTGCACTGTATAGCAATTAGATGTCACCTGATTTTGCAATTTCTTAAAATATTTGCACCAAACAGTTAACCGCTCCGCCGGCTCCTGCCGGGATCCGGGTGACATTTACGCATCGGCCAGCACAAACAAGATGTAGGTGTTTCTAAACAGACGGTTTTCGGGATTAAACATCTTAAGAGAAGTCAGTTCTGTTTTCTAACTCAATTTTCGCAGCCAAATTGTAAATGTCACCGTTAATTAATGCGTCGAGCTATAAAAAGGCGCATTTTCTAGTCCCTCATTGCATATTTTTTTTTACAATCCTCTGATATGTTTTCACAAAAGAAGCCACTTTCTAAACTTTGTTTTGAAGCTGCAGCCTGCAGTGTAAAGCATGGAGGCTTTTTAGTATTATTGTGTTTGGCAGGACTCACCCTCCCAGGACCTCGTGCTGGCACACCGTGTAGCAGGATGACAGGATGGCTTGCTTGATGCTGACTATTCGGTGGTTGAACGGCGCAGGCGGGGGCGGACAGTCATCTGTAGGATAGTAACACACAAGTCTGAGGACGGAGATTATCATATTTGCATATATGTGGGTAAAGATGGCGGCTGATCACATAACTCTCACAATGTGGACCATATGGTGCTGGATTATATATAATTTCCCTTATTAACCTATATGCCTCTCCTGAAATACTCTGTGCTGCAGGAAAACTCTATGCACTTAGTCCATGACCCCCCCCCCCACTTGTCTTTGACCCTCTCCTCTAATCCTGACATATCCCAGTTACATGCACTCCTGTCCTCACCATCATTAGCCTGACAATGACAAAAATATGTTAAAGCACGTTTTTCCTGAAATACTCTGGGCTGCTGTGGTTACCTGCACCTGACCTCTGCCCTTGTTTTTTATTTCTCCCCTCGCATAATGACACAAACCTATCACATGGAGCCCATCCTCACTAACGCTGTCACATCACAAGTCACCCTGACCCAACCAGGATCAGCACATTATTCTCCTGAAATACTCTGTGCTGCTGTGGGTGCCTGCACCTGACCTCACCCCTTGATTTTCGATTTCTCCCCTCCCATAATGAGACAAATCTATCAAATGCAACCCTGTCCTCACTAATGCGGTCAGGCCACAGGCCACACGGTCAAACAGGATCAGCACATTATTCTCCTGAAATACTCTGTGTTGCTGTGGGTGCCTGCACCTGACCTCACCCATTGATTTTTTTATTTCTCCCCTCGCATAATGACACATAACTATCATAAGCAACCATGTCCTCAATAATGCTGTCAGGCCACAGGTCACACTGACCCATCAGGATCAGCACATTATTCTCCTGAAATACTCTGTGCTGCTGTGGGTGCCTGCACCTGACCTCACCACTTGTTTTTTATTTCTTCCCTAGCAAAATGACACACACCTATCACATGCAGCACATCCTCACTAACGCTGTCACATCACAGGTCACACTGACCCATCAGGATTAGCACATTATTCTCCTGAAATACTCTGGTCTGCTGTGGGTGCCTGCACCTGACCTCACCCCTTGATTTTGGATTTCTCCCCTCTCATAATGACACACCTATCACATGCACCCCTGTCCTCACTAATGCTGTCACGTCACAGGTCACACTAACCCATCAGGATTAGCACATTATTCTCCTGAAATACTCTGTGCTGCTGTGGGTGCCTGCACCTGACCTCACCCATTGATGTTAGATTTCTCCCCTTGCATAATGACACCTATCACATGCAACCCTGTCCTCACTAATGCTGTCAGGTCGCAGGTCACATGACCCATCAGGATTAGCACATTATTCTCCTGAAATACTCTGTGCTGCTGACGTTAGTTACAATACCCAGCTTTCCCAGATCCAGATCAGCTGGGTATAATTCTGTGTTTGGCAACAGTATCAGTGACCCCGAGTTACTGCATAGTATCCACCCACCGATTATATGCAGAGAGGAGGCTTCTGGCTCCATGGTGGCATCATCCGGGGTCTGGGTGGCATCATCTTCCTTCTTGCTCTGGTCTCCTTTTTTGGGGGTCACCCCACTTTTCCCTCCCTGGACGGCTCCTTTACCTCCACCCCTTACATCTTCTCGCCCTTTGTCCTCATCAGCTCCCTTCTTCCCCGGACGGTCGCCCGTCTGCACCTCCACTGTCTTGTCCTTACTGGTAACCTCCGCACCCTGCGGTGCCGGTTCTCGCCTACTCGGGTGCGTGGCTTGTGCTCTTGTCTTGGTTTCCACGCTGGGGACCTCTTTTTCTTCTTTTTCTTCCACATGTATTTGAGATGATTCCCTGAAAATGGCACATCATTAAAGGGGTCCTCCGAGAAAATATACAATTACAATCCCATTGAACCATCCCCAAATGGTTGGGACATCCCAATAGTCCCTAATCTGGGACTACCTGTGACAAGGAGGTCCTTACAATCATCGCTGACTGTCATGGCGGCGTCAGGTGATTCTGGCACTCTGCTGTCTGTGACCAGTGCAGGCAGACTCAGGCGTCGACCCACAGACTTGTACTTCATAGGCAGGCTAGCAAGAGTTAATCTCTAATGCTCTGCTTGTTAGTCTCCTTTGATCACATGCTGTGGGGGAGCCAGTCACATTCACTCCCCTCCTATATATGACTTCCTTTAATGCCAGCTATAGCTTTTCTATACTGGTCTGGAGAGGTGTTGTGCTCCAGCCAGACTTACTGGAGGTTGTAGAACTTCATTGCTGTGAACAGCTGTGGTGTTAACCCCTGTTGTCCTATTGTTGCTGCCTTCCTGCTCTTGCTTTTCTCCTTAGTCTCTTACTGTGTGTTCCTGTGAGTTTGCAATGTGTCTGAGTTTTGATTTTTTTTTGCCCCATCTTCTGCCCCTTCCTTTCTGTGGGGAGGGGACAACAGATTAGTTCTGATAAGGAGCATAGCCATGCACGGGACTCCGGCATCTCCACCATTAGAGGTAATCCAGAGGTTAGGGATAGCTTAGGGTTCCCTAGCATGATGGACAGTATAGGAGGCCCCTGTTCCTTGCTATCCTGCATTCAGATCACGACACCACCCTGATGCCCACTTATCCGGCATACCATGGCACCGTGGGGGTACAGAGGATGGAAATATGGCCCTAGGAGGTCTCAATGGACGGAGACTACATGGCCCTGAGCTGCTGTCTACCTCCAGCCATGATCATCCATGATGAACCCCAATGGATGGGTTTTCCTTACCTCGGGAGCTGAATTTCTATACATGGTGGAGATATTGAGGCGATAGGTTCCCTGTTGAGGGTGCCCCGATTCCCCCCAGGTTCTTCTGGTATCTTCTTGGGTTCTTCTAACCTGTGGTCCTGCTCCATTGGGCTGGGACGGACACCTGGGTCGACATGGACCCTTTTCTCTTGAGGCTTTTCGCCTGCTACTTTCTGAGCCCATGGTTTGGGGGTAGGAGATATTTCCGGACATCGAGGGGTTTGTCCAACTGTTTTCTGGGGGTTGCTGCCCTGCGGGGTCTTTACAGGGAGCTTTTTCTCTTCCGAAGGATTGCTCTTATGGGCACCTGTATGGAAGAAATCAGGGCATCAATCATGAGTTACTTAATTAAGGGGCCCTAAATCCAGCCCTAATCACATCCATATAGACGTTACCGGTTGTGGACCGCTGCATCTCTGCCTGGGGGTCTCTGATGGGGAGCACATGCTTTGGTTTTGTCTCTTTTTCTTCAGATTTTTCTTTAGCCTTAAAAAAATGGAAATACATGTATCCATTAATTACTAGAAAGAAATGTAATTTTATATATATATATATATATATATATATATATACATACAGTATATATATATATATATATATATATATATATATATATATATATATATATATATATATACACAGTATATATAGTAATATATATAATCAGTCTGCAGTTCTTCTATATGGAGCTAATCATTTCTATTCTTCCTCCAGTCACCACTAGAGGGAGCTAAGTGCATACAGATTCTCCATTGACCGCCACAATAACACTGTCTGCAGTAGAGTTCTCAGATTTAAAATTGTTTCCATTCCTCACTATATTTGTGAATATTTGTGAATACATCATTTTCTGCATGTGAACGGAAACATTGTTGCTTCCATGTCTCATTACAATGTGTCACTGCTCAGGTGACCATGCAGCAGTGACTATGATGGGATCTCAACAGCTTCATTCTGTGAAGCAAGCAGAGATATTATACAAAAGCATATTAATTAAAGTGTACGCAGAATAAGCTGATGAGTAGGTACATGAAGAAGCATTTTTGGCCATTATATGTCTTGTATCCTGCATTTTTCATCAGTTTTTACCCTCATTAGCTAAAGTGCAGTTGTCTCTGAGCTGGTGGGGGGAGACTGTCTGTTATGATATCTCCCACAGCATACAGAGAGATGAGGGATTCCTGCCTTCCTGTATCTATGTAGCACATGATCACAAGGATCAGCAGCAGCATGGAGGACATTATACAGCAATACTGAGCAGTGTAGCTGTGAACCCAACTGTAGAGTGAGATTTAACAACTACTAGAAAGCCGCAGCACCAGCTCTCAGTTTCTCTCTCACACTCCGGTCATCTGGATTCTTGCCCTCCTGTCTCTCTGTAGCACACAGAAGGATCAGCAGCAGCATGGAGGACATTATATAGCAGACCTGAGCAGTGTAGCTGTGACTACAGCTAATGGGTGAGATTAAACAACTACTAGAAAGCTGCAGCACCAGCTCTCAGTTTCTCTCTCTCACTCCGATCATCTGGATTCTTGCCCTCCTGTCTCTCTGTAGCACACATCCAGAATAATAATCAGCAGCATGGAGGACATTATACAGCAGTACTGAGCAGTGTAGCTGTGAACCCAGCTCTAGAGTGAGATTAAACAACTACTAAAAAGCCGCAGCACCAGCTTTCAGTTTCTCTCTCTCACTCTGGTCATGTGGATTCTTGCCCTCCTGTCTCTATGTAGCACATGATCAGAAGGATCAGCAGCAGCATGGAGGACATTATACAGCAGCATGGAGGACATTACACAGCAGCATGGAGGACATTATACAGCAGCATGGAGGACATTATATGGCAGCATAGAGGACATTATACAGCAGCATGGAGGACATTATACAGCACCATGGAGGACATTATACAGCAGCATGGAGGACATCATACAGCAGCATGGAGAACATTATACAGAAGCATGGAGGACATTATACAGCAGCATGGGGGACATTATACAGCAGCATGGAGGACATTATACCGCAGGACTGAGCAGTGTAGATGTGAATCCAGCTCTAGTGTGAAATTAAACAAGAAAGCTGCAGCACCAGCTTTCTGTTTCTCTCTCTCTCACCTATCCTCTCTCCATAGACTTCCATAGGCAGCTGTAATCTGATTTGTCAGTGGATTTTCAGTGAATAATGAATAGCAAAGGCGGGGGGGGAGAGAAGTGGCTTATAAGTGGAGAAAGAAGCATATTTCTTGGATAAGTTATAGTATAAGGTTTCTTACATTTGCTTGTACTTTTGATTTATTGTCAACTTTGAAGGATTTTCCAAGCAAAAGGAAGTCTCGGGCTGTACTCCGGACGGTCTGTTGGGTAATATCTGGGTGACTTTACATTCAGGCTGCAGATGTAAAATCCACATTCTCAGTCTGAGGGGTCACTGAAGAAACGCGCGTCGTGCAGAGGCGATCAATGGCATTATTCCACAGACAGCAGCGAGCCCTTCTCTAGGCGTTCGGCTTCTCTCCTTTATCTCAGTTAAGCCGCTACATATAGAATGGCGGTCACGGGTGGAACGTTCGGATCTCATCTCTCCCTACAAGATGGGGTCTAAAGCCCCAAAAGCGTCAGCATCATCTGAATATAGATGAAGGGTCCGCAGGGTCTAAAACGAGGGAAAAAGCTATCTATAGCGAGGGCTGCAGTGGTCTATGGGGGAATGAAGTCACATTGTTAAGACAGGTCAGGACTCTGGTAGATGGCAGGCTGCTCAAAACACTCCCTAGCTGCTGTAACACTACAACTCCCAGCATGCCCTGATAATAACCTACAGCTCCAAACAGGGGCTTTACAGCTTTTGCAAAACTACAACTCCCAGCATGCTCTGACAGCCTACTCCCAACTTCCCATCTTTCGCTGATAGGAAACTGCATTGCCCAGCAGAACCTACCAGCCTCCAGCTGGAGAGGAGAGAGGAGAGAGGAGAGAGGAGGGGAGGAGAGAGGAGGGGAGGGGAGGGGAGCACATATTACTTTTACTAGTGAAGAACACCGAGATCCAACTTTTGACAAGCCTAGAAAAGTGCATGCGGAGGAACAGACGGATGGAGGGATGATAGATAGATAGAGGGAGGGATATATGGAGGGATGGCTTTCCATCAAACTCGATGGTTGCTCACTCTCCCCAGTCTCACAAGCTCGTTGCCTTGGAGTAACCCTCGACTCTGCTCTATCCTTCAAGCCACACATCCAAGCCCTCTTCACCTCATGCCGACTACAACTCAAAAATATCTCCCGGATCCGTGCTTTCCTTAACCAAGAATCAGCAAAAACATTAGTGCATGCCCTCATCATCTCCCGCCTCGACTACTGCAACCTCCTGCTGTGTGGCCTCCCTTCCAACACTCTTGCACCCCTCCAATCTATCCTAAACTCTGCGGCCCGCCTAATCCACCTCTCCCCTCGCTACTCCCAGCCTCTCCACTCTGCCAATCCCTTCACTGGCTTCCCATCGCCCAACGACTCCAATTCAAAACACTAACCATGACATACAAAGCCATCCATAAACTGTCTCCTCCTTACATCTGTGACCTAGTCTCCCGGTACCTACCTGCATGCAACCTCAGATCCTCACAAGATCTCCTTCTCTGCTCCTCTCTTATCTCCTCTTCCCACAATCACGTACAAGATTTCTCCCGTGCCTCCCCCATACTCTGGAACGCTCTACCTCAGCACATCAGACTCTCCCCTACCGTGGAAAGCTTCAAGAGGAACCTCAAGACCCACCTCTTCCAACAAGCCTACAACCTACAATAGCCCTCAGTCCAGTACACCACTGCGCAACCAGCTCTGTCCTCACCTATTGTACCATCACCCATTCCCTGTAGACTGTGAGCCCTCGCGGGCAGGGTCCTCTCTCCTCCTGTAGACTGTGAGCCCTCGCGGGCAGGGTCCTCTCTCCTCCTATACCAGTCTGTTATGTACTGTTAATGATTGTTGTACGTATACCCTCTCACTTGTAAAGCGCCATGGAATAAATGGCGCTATAATAATAACTAATAATAATGGATAGACAGAGGGATGGATGGATGGATGAATTAACACTAGAACCACTGAGGTAGTCATTTTGACTACTTTGCACTATGTATTTCTATATAGGTGTCACGAGTCCAGTGGTTCTAGTGTTAATGGTTAAATGAATGGAGGGATGGATGGATTGATGGATGAATGAATGGAGGGATGGATGGAAGGAAGAATAGATAAAGGGATGTATGGAGTGAAGGATAGATGGAGGGATGTATGGAGAGATGTATCAATGGATGGATGAATTAATGGATGGGGGGATTGATGGAGGGATGTATCAATGGATGGATGGATGGTTGGAGGGATGGATGGATGGATGGAGGGATTGATGAAGAGATGGATGGATGGATGGATGGATGGAGGGATCGATGGAGAAATGGATGGATGGAGGGATTGATGGAAAGATGGGCGGATGGATGGATGGATGGGAGGGATCGATGGAGAAATGGATGGATGAATGGATGGATGGAGGGATTGATGGAAAGATGGGCGGATGGATGCATGGATTGATGGAGAGATAGATGGATGAATGGATGGAAGGATTGATGGAGAGATGGATGGAAAGATTTTTTTAATAATTCTCTTAATGAAGAACACTGAGATAGATGGATGCTGGATGGATTGATGGATTAATGAATGGAGGGATGGATAGATGGAGGGGAGAATAGATAAAGGAATGGAGAGATGGATAGATATATGGAGGGAAGGATAGAGGATGGATAGATGGAGGGATAGATCAATGAATGGATGGAGAGCTGGATGGACAGATTTTTCAGTAATTTTCCTAATGAAGAACACTGGGATCCACTCTTGTCAAGACTAATATGACGCTGTGCGAAGGGATGGATGGATGGAAGAATGGAGGGATGGAGGGAGGGATGGATGGATGGATGGAGGGAGGGATGGATGGATGGATGGATGGATGGATGGCTGGATGGAGGGAGGGATGGATGGATGGAGGGATGGATGGAGGGATGGATGGATGGATGGAGGGAGGGATGGATGGAGGGAGGGAGGGATGGATGGATGGAGGGAGGGATGGATGGAGGGAGGGATGGATAGATGGAGGGATGGATGGATGGAGGGATGAATGGAGGGAGGGATGGAGGGATGGATGGATGGAGGGATGAATGGAGGGAGGGATGGAGGGATGGATGGATGGAGGGATGGACAGATATTTCCCTATGTATGATTATTCCGTCTCTTCCTCCCACTCTTCCTTCCTGCGCAGCTTGTTGAAATCAATTTCATTGAATTGAAGTGGTCCTCGATCCCCCATAATTACTCAAGAATTAGATGGGGGTGGGCGGCTGAAAGGCTCGTTATTAAATCTTTATTTTATTATTTGGAGGATATTAGATTAACAAGGTATTAAAAAGAAACCTCCAATAAAGCGCAATTCACATGTGACAACAATGATCTATCTACACAACTTCATAGGAAATGTGCCTTAAAGGGCCAGCAGCCAAAAAGTCTACATTAGCCTCTGGATATCAGGATGGAAATGTTCCTGGAGGTTCTGATAAGTGCAGCGAGACACAGTCCTAGTGATTCCCTGTCACCAGGAACATTCTACCTCTCTCCAGTCTGAAATGGCTGATAACACAGAACAATAGCCTGCATTGAAATATCTGAAAAGAAATGAGAAGAGAAGGTACTGTGGGTCTTTAAAATTTTTCCTTTAGGGTGTTTATTTCTATAGTGTCTCCAAAATTCAACCATCGGTCACGTGATTGATCGGCAGAATAGGTGAGTTCTGGTTATTTTTTTAATATTTATTGCTCCTGGAGAAATTTCGAAAAATCCAGGTCATCCCCTTTAAGATTTTGGTGGCTTCCACGACATTGCCAGAATTGAAAACTTCAAGTTTTGTGTCCCCTTAGGTTTGGTGGCTTTGCCCCAATAAATATCCTAAACTAAAAGGGGGCTTTACACGGTAGCGATATCGCTAGCAATTTCTAGCGATAGCGACCGTGTAAGTACCCGCCCCCGTCGCGCATGCGATTGTTTGTGATCGCTGCCATAGCGAACATTATCGCTACGCAGCGTCACACATACTTACCTGGTCGGCGGCGTCGTTGTGACTGCCGAACAATCCCTCCTTCAAGGGGAAGGGGCGTTCGGCATCACAGCGACGTCACCGCAACGTCACTTAGCGACCGGCCAATCAAAGCAGAGGGGCGGAGATGAGCAGGACGTAATATCCCGCCCACCTCCTTCCTTCCTCATTGGGGCCGGCGGCAGGTAAGGAGACGTTCCTCGCTCATGCGGTGTCATACATAGCGATGTGTGCTGCCGCATGAGCGATGAACCACGACGCTAAACAACCCTTACCGATTTTTGACTTTGGGACGTCCTCTCCATGGTGAACGATTTTCACCATTTTTGAGGTCGCCTAAGGTCGCTGGTATTACACGCTGCGATATCGTTAATGACGCCGGATGTGCGTCACTAACAACTTGACCCCAACGACCAAACATTAACGATATCGTAGCGTGTAAAGCCCCCTTAAGGCTTAACTGGCCCTAAAACTTGGGGGGTGTGTGTATATATATATATATATATATATATATATATACACACACACACACATAGTACAGACCAAAAGTTTGGACACACCTTTTCATTCAAAGAGTTTTCTTTATTTTCATGACTCTGAAAATTGTAGATTCACATTGCAGGCATCAAAACTATGAATTAACACATGTGGAATTAAATACTTAACAAACAAGTGTGAAACAACTGAAAATATGTCTTATATTCTAGGTTCTTCACAGTAGCCACCTTTTGCTTTGATTACTGCTTTGCACACTCTTGGCATTCTCTTGATGAGCTTCAAGAGGTAGTCACCAGAAATGGTTTTCCAACAGTCTTGAAGGAGTTCCCAGAGATGCTTAGCACTTGTTGGCCCTTTTGCCTTCACTCTGCGGTCCAGCTCACCCCAAACCATCTCGATTGGGTTCAGGTCTGGTGACTGTGGAGGCCAGGTCATCTGGGGTAGCACCCCATCACTCTGCTTCTTAGTCAAATAGCCCTTACACAGCCTGGAGGGGTGTTTGGGGTCAATGTCCTGTTGAAAAATAAATGATGATCCAACTAAACACAAACCGGATGGAATAGCACGCCGCTGCAAGATGCTGTGGTAGCCATGCTGGTTCTGTATGCCTTCAATTTTGAATAAATCCCCAACAGTGTCACCAGCAAAGCACCCCCACACCATCACCTCTCCTCCTCCATGCTTCACGGTGGGAACCAGCCATGTAGAGTCCATCCGTTCACCTTTTCTGCGTCGCACAAAGACACGGTGGTTGGATGCAAAGATCTCAAATTCGGACTCATCAGACCAAAGCACAGATTTCCACTGGTCTAATGTCCATTCCTTGTGTTCTTTAGCCCAAACAAGTCTCTTCTTCTTGTTGCCTGTCCTTAGCAGTGGTTTCCTAGCAGCTATTTTACCATGAAGGCTGCTGCACAAAGTCTCCTCTTAACAGTTGTTCTAGAGATGTGTCTGCTGTTAGAACTCTGTGTGGCATTGACCTGGTCTCTAATCTGAGCTGCTGTTAACCAGCGATTTCTGAGGCTGGTGACTCGGATAAACTTATCCTCTGCAGCAGAGGTGGCTCTTGGTCTTCCTTTCCTGGGGCGATCCTCATATGAGCCAGTTTCTTTGTAGCGTTTGATGGTTTTTGCCACTGCACTTGGGTTAACTTTCAAAGTTTTCCCAATTTTTCGGACTGACTGAGCTTCATTTCTTAAAGTTATGATGGCCACTCGTTTTTCTTTACTTAGAATTTGTATTATGGCAAGAAAAAAGCAGCTAACAGTGTATTCAGTAGGACTATCAGCTGTGTATCCACCAGACTTCAGCACAACACAACTGATGGTCCCAACCCCATTTATAAGGCAAGAAATCCCCCTTATTAAACCTGACAGGGCGCACCTGTGAAGGGAAAACCATTTCCGGTGACTACCTCTTGAAGCTCATCAAGAGAATGCCAAGAACGTGCAAAGCAGTAATCAAAGCACAAGGTGGCTACTGTGAAGAACCTAGAATATAAGACATATTTTCAGTTGTTTCACACTTTTTGTTAAGTATTTCATTCCACATGTGATAATTCATAGTTTTGATGCCTTCAATGTGAATCTACAATTTTCAGAGTGATGAAAATAAAGAAAACTCATTGAATGAGGTGTGTCCAAACTTTTGGTCTGTACTATAAATATATATAAATATATATATATATATATATATATATATATATATATATATATATATATATATATATATATATATATATATAAATACTTTAGATTTGGTGGGTTTACTATCTTAAATATTTGGTGATCCTCCAAGAAGTCAGAAGAATCCCAGACTCCCCCAATAAATATTCAAGACAAAGGTTACCCAGAACTGGTCCCTTCCATCTCTGATATAAGATTAGTCTTCATAGATATTTGGTGTCCCTCTAAGAGGTCAAATAAATTCTGCTCTTGTTGGCTTATTGGCCCAAAGTGGTCACGAGAAATGGAATCTTGTCGTCTTATACATTTATAACTTTAGGTTTGGTGGTCTTTCCTTCAGTGATATTTGGTGTTCCTCAAAAGATTTCAGAAGAATATAGTCCCATTCCTTTCAAAAATATTCAAGGCTTTAGGTAAGTTGCCCTATAAAATGTCTCCAGTTTTGGACCCCTGACTCCACCAGATTTGGACCACTGACCCCACCACCATCACCCACCAGATTTGGACCCCTAACCACTCCTGATTTGTACCACTGACTCCATCAGATTTGGACCCCTGACCCCACCAGATTTGGACCTTGACCCCACCAGATTTTGGCCCTGTTCCCATCAGGTTTGGAACCTAAACCCATGACTCCACCAGATTTGGACCCCTTGAGCCCACCACAGTTGGACCCCCTGACCCCACCACAGTTGGACCCCCTGACCCCACCACAGTTGGACCCCCTGACCCCACCACAGTTGGACCCCCTGACTCCACCACAGTTGGACCCCTGAATAAAACACATTTGGACACTTGCCTCTCCCTCATTTTGCCCATTGACTCCACTAGGTTTGTACCCCTGACTATACCAGATTTGGACCCCTGAGTATATCAGATTTGGACCCTTGACTCCACCAGATTTGGATCCCTGACTCCACCAAGATTGGACCACTGAAGCCACCAGGTATGGACCCCTGACTACCATATATGGACCACTGAACTACATTTGGACCCCTGTCTACACCAGATTTGGACCTCTAACTCCACCAGATTTAAACCCGTAACTCCACCAGATTTGGACCCCTAACTCCACCAGATTTGGACCCCTAACTCCACCAGATTTGGACCCCTAACTCCACCAGATTTGGACCCCTAACTCCACCAGATTTGGACCCCTAACTCCACCAGATTTGGACCCCTAACTCCACCAGATTTGGACCCCTAACTCCACCAGATTTGGACCCCTAACTCCACCAGATTTGAATTCATGACTACACCAAATTTGGACCCATGACTACACCAGGTTTGGACCCCTGACCTCTCCCCGTATGTACCCCTGAATACAACACATTTGGTCCCTTGCCTCCACCAGATTTGGACCATTGACTTCACTAGATTTGTAGCCCTGATTCCACCAGATTTGGACCCTTGACTTCATGATTAAATAGAAAATAACCACCCACCTCTTCATGTGTCTCTTTCCTCCATGGCACTGTACCTTTCAGAATAAAGTCCACAATCTTAGAGTTTCTCAGTGTGTCCCCTACAAATTCTACCACTTTGTCCATGGTAGAAACCACTTTCTGAAGGCCATCAATCTTTTCTTGTTGGATGATAGAATCCATATGTAACACTTTCAGTAAATGGATAAAGTCATTGAAGCCTCCCTGCTCCTTGACCTGCTCGTGACCATCCTTGGCATCTTGCTGGTCTTCCACCTTCCTTAGACAAGGTCCTTGAGAAGCTGATAACCTGTCCATTCCTCTCTCCAGCACATCCATCCCGTGATAAACCATCTCAAGTTTTCCCATGACGTCCTCCTGAAAGTTTAAGAGTTTATCCATCTTCTCATTGAGTAGATTCAGTTTCCGGTCCATGGTGTTGACCCCTCCTGAAGACTTTGCCTGGGATTTTCCCGATCCGGTAGAATTGTCGAATTTGCTTTCGTACATTTTGGCCAAACAAGACGCTATTGAATCCTGCTTGCTCATTCTCTCTTCCGGTGGTGGACAAACACTCTTAATCTGGTTGTGTCCCGATAATCCTTCACCTAATTTTGCATCTACGAGGAGGATTTAGGTTTATACGCCGGTAACCTTAGCCGGCCGAATGGGCGTCAAATTCCTTGTGTGCAAACAGATTTAACCGGTGCTATCTGCCTTCTCATTGTGAGGCCTCGAAACAACTGTCTAAACTTGGCCACTGAACTTTTTTTCGGGGGTCCTTTGACGTCACAGGGACATTTTAAATTCTTTCCTGAGAGGGTGGTGATGGATGAGCACGTTAAGAATCGGCAGGGTTCCTGCCTGACAATGGTAGAGGGACAACATTCGACCGTCAGAATCCAACTTCTACCAAACTTTTCTACTACAGGGACCCAGGTCCTTGGACGGGGACCCCAAAAACATTACAAAACGTTTTCCATAATGTTATAACCGGCCATTATAAAAGGTCTACGGCACAACCGAGGAGTGACAAAGCTGAAAGATTCGGCTGTGACTTGTGTCTATAAATAGACAACAATAACAAGTATACACAGAGCTCGGAGATCTGGGAATCTGACCAGGGGCCGCTCCGCTGCCCTGCAACAGAAGAGGACAATTCATTTGTTCCCGTTTTTATCACGTCCAGTCAATGAGAATTAAAGTTTTTTTAAGGAATTCACAGACGTTCCATTTTTGGAGAAGGTTTTGTTTTCCTGAGCCATTTTTGGAGGAATTTTTGCAGCAGAAACTCTTCAAATTCTCCTTCAAGTCTCAAAAATTCCCGAAAAACTTAGTGGTTCTGCTTTGTTTCTTCCTCGAATTCTCAAAAATTCCTCAAAACTTAGTGGTTCCGCTTGGTTTCTGCTTCAAAAACTCGGCAAAAGAACTCCCTGTGCACATAGCCTTTCGGGGTGATTAGCTGAGTTTCTGGAGCAGGAACGAAGCGGAAACTCAAAGCTTTTGAGGAATTTTGAGATTTTAAGGATGACTTTGGAGATTCTCCACACTGAAAACTCAATTTTTGAGGAGTTTTAACATTTTTAGGGATGATTTTGGAGATTCTCTACTCTGTAAACTCAGTTTTTGAGGAGTTTTGAGATTTTAAGGCAGATTTTGGAGATTTTCTACTCTAAAAACTCAAATTTTGAGTTTTGAAATTTTAAAGATTATTTTGGAGGTTGTCCACTTTGAAAACTTAATTTTTTTTAGAAGGTTTAAGATTTTAAGGAGGATTTTGGACATTCTCCACACTGAAAACTCAATTCTTGAAGAGTTTTGAGATTTTAAAGAGGATTTTGGAGATTCTACACTCCAAAAACTTGGCAAACAGATTTGACGTGAGCAAACCCTTGGAAGAGAAATTGGCTAGTGTCAACCCATGCTCATATAGAGTTTTTCAAGGAGTTTTTGAAGCAGAAACTAATCTCCAAAGGCTTCAAAACCTATGAGCTTTCGCTTAGTTTCTGCTCTGAAAACTCGGCAAAAGGACTCCGTGTGCATGTAGATCTTTGGGGTATTTAGCTGAGTTTTTGGAGCGGGAACTGAGTGAAAACTATGTTTTTGTGATTTTAAGGATGATTTTGGAGATTCTCCACTCTGAAAACTCAGCAAAAAGACTCAATGGGAACACACCTTGGAAGAGAAATTGTCTTGTATTAAGCCATGCTCACACAGAGTTTTTCCAAGGAATTTTTGAAGCAGAAGCTGAGCAGAAACTTTCCAAATCTCCAAACTCCTCAAAAACTTTGAGGTTCTGCTTAGTTTCTGCTTCGAAAACTCCGGAAAAGAACTTTGTGTGCAGGTAGCCTTTTGGGGTGGTAAGCTGAGTGTTTGGAGCAGAAACTGAACAGAGCCTAAGTTTTTGAGAAGTTTTTGACATTTTAAGAATGATTTTGGAGATTGTCCACTCTGGAAACTCAATTTTTGAGGAGATTTTAAAGATGATTGTGTTCTCTAAAAACTCAGCAAAAAGACTGAATGTGAACAAACCCTTGGAAGACAAATTGTCTTGGATTAAGCCTTGTGCACACAGTTTTTCATGGAGTTTTTAAAGCAGAAACTGAGCAGAAACTTTCCAGATCTCCAAACTCCTATATAAAAAAATTGAAATTCTGCTTAGTTTCTGCTCTGAAAACTCATCAAAAGAGCTCCGTTTGCACGTGGATTTTAGAGTGTTTAGCTGAGTTTTTGGAGTAGGAACTGAGTGGAAACTACAGGTTTTTGAGGAGTTTTTAGATTTTAAGAATGATTTTGGAGATTCTCCACTCTAAAAACTTATCAAAAAGACTCGATGTGAGCAAACCCTTGGAAGAGAAATTGGCTAGTGTCAAGCCATGTTCACAGAGTTTTTCAAGTAGTTTTTGGATGATTTTGGAGATTGTCCACTCTGAAAACTCAGCAAAAAGATGCAATGTGAACACAGCCTTGTAAGACAAGTTGTTTTATAGTAAGCTATGCACACACACAATTTTTCAAGGAGTTTTTGAAGCAGAAACTGAGCAGAAACTTTCCAAATCTCCAAATTCTAAAAACCCAGCAAACTTAACCAAACAAGGCACCGTCCAATCAAAAGGCTGCAACAAAGTGCATCAGAAAAAAAAAAGAAAAACTTCACATTTTTCTCCTCCAACATCTATTCCAAAAAGTTTACGGAAGTGGTTTTTTGCTTGAAAAACTAATTGCTTTTCAATACTTAAATAAATAAATAAATAAATAAAAAGATCTGATGGCATACAAACTTTTTTTTACAATAGGCATTTTTTTTTAAAAAAAAAAACAAACCCTTAAATCGAAGAGGATTTTCCCAAAAAATATCAACAGAATGGGGAGGATTTTGGAGTGGATTAGTTCCAAAGTCCTTAAAAATAATCCTGCATAGCCTTAGAAAAAAATGGTAGAAAAACAAATCACAAAAATTAGACCAAAAATAGAAGTAGACCAAGCTTTGAGTTTTCATGGGATAAGCGGTGCCAGGTGAGTCCGGTTGCTGCTTATCTCCCTCTATAGATAAAATATGACTAATCATCCCATATCTTATGTCAATGACCAGCTTAAAAGGGTTTGTAAAAAGTAGAAGAATATGGCTATTTTACTAAATAAATGCAATACCACAAACAACCTGTGGACAGGGGTGGCGCTGTTTTTGGAGGAAAGCAAACTTTTTTTGCTAATTTTGCAGCTAAAATGAAGCATGCAAGAAATATAATATGACTGCCATTCTGCAACATTCTATCCACTTGTAACAATAGGTAATATTTTGCAAATAAAAACCTGAGCAGAGTATCAGTATTGGATGGAGTTCAGACGACCGCAGGCTCCAACAGACAACACAGCTGAGCTCCGAGCACATCCGGGTAAAATGGTCCGAGGACTGTGGCTTTTTCCAGAATTGCAGTATATTTTGGAAAGTGCAGCCCAGACCAGATAATAAAAAACACAGAATTTACTGTCACCGCAGCTATTGTAATAAATGGTAGAAGCTGCTGCGAATGTAATGCGACCCCTGTATCAAGCTTTGTGACACCCCGACGTGTGGAAAGGTTTATCTCCTGCCAAGGAAACATGGTGCCAACCCCTCCCCCAATCAGGGGTCTCTGTTTTCCAGAACTAGGGGATATCCAGTTATCCTTAAAAATCTTTAAAAAAATTCCTATGCTTTGCTAAAAAAAAAAACGGAAAAAAACCTGTCATCTCTCCAGTTATATCGGTTTTAATAAATTGTAAAAAAAAAAAAAAAAAAAAAGAAATTAGATAAATTAAAAAAATGCATATTTTGTTCCTCTGTTATTCATCCTTGAAATGTATGCATGAAAAATATTTCACCGCTTCTTGATGATAAATTATATATAGATTCACAGTATATTCCACATGGAGTGTATTCGTCCATGCAATAACAACAACAACAAAAAATAAATAAATAATTTTGTTCCTCTGTTATTCCTCCTGGAAATGTATGCATGGAAAATACTACACCGCTTCTTGATCAAAAATTATAGTCACAGTGTATTCCAAATGGAGTGTATTCATCCATGCAATAAAAAAAATGCATATTTTGCTCCTCTGTTATTCCTCCTGGAAATGTATGCATGAAAAATACTTCACCACTTTGATAAAAAATTATATAAAGACTCTCAGTATATTCCAAATGGAGTGTATTCATCCATGCAATTAAAAAAAAAAATATGCAGGTTTTGTTCCTCTGTTATTCCTCCTGGAAATGTATGCATGGAAAATACTTCACCGCTTCTTGATAAAAAAAATTATATATAGATTCACAGTATATTCTAAATGTAGTGTATTCATCCATGCAATAACAAAAAAAAATGCAGATTTTGTTCCTCTGTTATTCCTCCTGGAACTGTATGCATGGAAAATACTTCACTGCTTCTTGATCAAAAATTATATATAGAGTCACAGTATATTCCAAATAGAGTGTATTCAGCCATGCAATAAAAAAAAACAATGAAAATTTTGTTCCTCTGTTATTCTTCCTGGAAATATATGGATACATGTAAAATACTTCACCGTCTCTTGATCAAAAATTAATCTCTAGAATAAAAAATGTATACATGTAGAGTCGTATTATATTCCAAATGAAGAAATAAAATATAGCTTTTGGGGGGGGGGGGGTTCTAAAAATCTTCAAGTGTCCTAATGTGAACACCATTAGTGACTAATCAAAGAAAATTGTAATTGTATTACCCGTCCAATTAAAAAAAAAAATGCAGATTATGTTCCTCTGTTATTCTTCCTGGAAATGTATGGATAAATGTGAAACTGTGCCTAGTATTTGGAGTGTGTCACTACACATGTTCCCTTTGTAACAAGCAATAAATAAATTATAGATAGATAAATTTCCAGGAGGAGTAACACTAACAACAAAGTAAAAATCCCCCCCCCCCAAAAAAAATGTATCAAAAATCTTTGCCCTTGCTTTTAGGACCCCCCTTAGGTCCACTACATGGCCCAGTAAATGACCAATCAGGAAAGCAGGAGACACAATGTGTGATGCGATTGATCTAAGCACTACTGAGTGACTGAGAAAATGTACAAAAGGGTGGGGCATATGTGACAAGCTGCTTTACCCCTTTAATTGTACAGTGCTGCGGAATATGTTGGCGCTATATAAATGACATTTATTATTATTTCTGATTGGTACTTGGCAGGGCAGAATATTGTGATAAATAGCGCCCCCTCTGGTGGAAGCTCATACGTGAGGTCCCTTTAAATGTCCCAGGCGTCAGATTTATGATGTGTTTTTCCTTTGAAGTCCTGAGACGTGAGGAGGAGACACAAGACGCTCCATGTCTCAGCGACTCCGGGAAGAGTCTATAGAACGCTGCATTCTCTCGTCTTCTGCATCATATTACATTGTGTGTCCATTCACCTGTACTGCAAAGTGGGCTAAAGAGGATTAAAGGGGTTGCTTAAAGGGGTTGTCTCATGGCAAGCCTTACAGGGGTTGTCTAATGACAAGCCTTAAAGGGGCTGTCTCACGGCGATCCTTAAAGGAGTTGCCTCGTGGCGAGCCTTAAAGGAGCAGTCTCCTGACAAACCTTAAAGGGGCTGCCTCGTGGCAAGCCTTAAAGGGGTTGTCTCATGGTGAGCCTTAAAGGGGTTGTCTCATGCCGAGCCTTAAAGGGGCTGTCTCATGGCGAGCCTTAAAGGGGTTCTTTCATGGCGAGCTGTAAAGGGTGTGTCTCGTGGCGAGCCTTAAAGGGTTGTCTCACGGCGAGCTTTAAAGGGGTTGTCTCGCGGCAAGCCTTAAAGGGGTTGTCTCACGGCGAGCCTTAAAGGGGTGGCCTCACGGCGAGCCTTAAAAGGTTGGCCTCACGGCGAGCCTTAAAGGGGTGGCCTCACAGCGAGCCTTAAAGGGGTGGCCTCACAGCGAGCCTTAAAGGGGTTGTCTCATGGCGAGCCTTAAAAGGGTGGTCTCACGGCGAGCGTTAAAGGGGTGGTCTCATGGCGAGCCTTAAAGGGGTGGCCTCATGGCGAGCCTTAAAGGGGTTGTCTTGTGGCGAGCCTTAAAGGGGCTGTCTCGCGGCGAGCCTTAAAGGGCTTGTTCGTTGGCGAGCCTTAAAGGGACTGTCTCGCGACGAGCCTTAAAGGGGCTGTCTCGCGATGAGCCTTAAAGGGGCTGTCTCGCGACGAGCCTTAAAGGGGCTGTCTCGCGACGAGCCTTAAAGGGGCTGTCTCGCGACGAGCCTTAAAGGGGCTGTCTCGCGACGAGCCTTAAAGGGGCTGTCTCGCGACGAGCCTTAAAGGGGCTGTCTCACAACGAGCCTTAAAGGGGCTGTCTGATGGCGAGCCTTAAAGGGGTTGTTCGTTGGCAAGCCTTGAAGGGGCTGTCTCATGGCGAGCATTAAAGAGGCTGTCTCATGGAGAGCATTAAAGGGGCTGTCTCATGGAGAGCATTAAAGGGGCTGTCTCATAGTCGTAAATGGTTAAAATTACAAAATGCTAATTTACAAGAAAAAAACTTTGCAATTTAGTTCTGGAGGTATTTTTAATTCTAAAGTTTACATCCCGTTGCTTGGGAGGTAGGTGAGCGGTGTCCTTCTCAAAAATATACATTAGGCAACCCCTTTTACCCACTAAATGGTAAAATAACAAATAAATCAGTAAATCCATGTCTTGTCTGCCTTTTTTCAAAGTTCCTAATAATTACATATGGTGACAAACAGCGCCAAAAAATTACCTACATAATAGCACCAAACAGTGCTGTATTAATACTGCCAGCCAATGAATAAATAGTAGCCTAGATGGTAATAATACCGCTATACAGTACACAAATAGTAACCTAGCCAGTCATAACACTTCTATTTAGTGCATAAATAGCTGCCTCAATAGTAATAATCCTGTAGAAATAGTAACACAGATGGAAGGAAATACCGCTATACTGTGTATACAGTGAACAAATAGCACTGCTGGTAATAATACTACTATACAGTGCATGAAAGGTAGCACAGCTAAGAATACCACCATAAGTGCATAATTATCAATATACAGAGAACAAATAGAAGCACAACTGGTAATACTGCTATACAGTGCATAAATAGTAGCACATTTCATAAAATCACTACAGCAGCCTGGGTAATGATACTGCTATACAATGAGTAAATGCACAGATGGTAATACTGCTATACAGTGAGTAAATGGCAGAGATGATAATACTGCTCTACAATGAGCAAATGCACAGTTGGTAATAATGCTATACAGTAAATGGCACATTTAGTAATACACCTATACAGTGAGTTAATAGTACAGATGGTAATAATACTGCTATACAGTGAGTAAATAGCACAGATGGTAATACTGATATACAGTGAGTAAATAGCGCAGTTAGTAATAATACTACTACACCTTGAGTAAATGGCACAGATGGCAATAATACTGCTATACAATGAGTAAATACAGAATTGGTAATAATACTGCTATACAATGAGTAAATAGCACAGATGGTAATACTGATATCCAGTGAGTAAATTACACAGTTGGTAATAATACTGCTATACAGTGTAAATAGCACAGGTGGTAATACTGCTATACAGTGTGTAAATAGCACAGATGGTAATACTGCAATACAGTGTGTAAATAGCACAGGTGGTAATACTGCTATACAGTGTGTAAATAGCACAGATGGTAATACTGCAATACAGTGTGTAAATAGCACAGGTGGTAATACTGCTATACAGTGTGTAAATAGCACAGTTGGTAATACTGCTATACAGTGTGTAAATAGCACAGGTGGTAATACTGCTATACAGTGTGTAAATAGCACAGATGGTAATAATATTGCTATACAGTGAGTAAATGGCACAGATGGTAATAATACTGCTATACAGTGTGTAAATAGCACAGTTGGTAATACTGCTATACAGTGTGTAAATAGCACAGTTGGTAATACTGCTATACAGTGTGTAAATAGCACAGATGGTAATAATATTGCTATACAGTGAGTAAATGGCACAGATGGTAATAATACTGCTATACGGTGTGTAAATAGCACAGATGGTAATACTGCTATACAGTGAGTAAATAGCACAGTTGGTAATAATACTGCTATACAGTGAGTAAATAGCACAGTTGGTAATAATACTGCTATACAGTGAGTAAATAGTACAGATGGTAATAATACTGCTATACAGTGAGTAAATAGCCCAGTTGGTAATAATACTGCTATACAGTGTGTAAATAGCACAGGTGGTAATAATACCTCTATACAGTGAGTAAATAGTACAGATGGTAATAATACTCCTATACAGTGTGTAAATAGCACAGTTGGTAATATTACTGCTATACAGTGTGTAAATAGCACAGGGGGTAATAATACTGTTATATAGTGTGTAAATAGCACAGTTGGTAATAATACTGCTATACAGTGTGTAAATAGCACAGGTGGTAATAATACCGCTATACAGTGAGTAAATAGTACAGATGGTAATAATACTGCTATACAGTGTGTAAATAGCACAGTTGGTAATACTGCTATACAGTGTGTAAATAGCACAGGTGGTAAGAATACTGCTATACAGTGTGTAAATAGCACAGTTGGTAATACTGCTATACAGTGTGTAAATAGCACAGTTGGTAATACTGCTATACAGTGTGTAAATAGCACAGATGGTAATAATATTGCTATACAGTGAGTAAATGGCACAGATGGTAATAATACTGCTATACAGTGTGTAAATAGCACAGATGGTAATACTGCTATACAGTGAGTAAATAGCACAGTTGGTAATAATACTGCTATACAGTGAGTAAATAGCACAGTTGGTAATAATACTGCTATACAGTGAGGAAATAGCACAGTTGGTAATAATACTGCTATACAGTGAGTAAATGGCACAGGTGGTAATAATACCGCTATACAGTGAGTAAATATCCCAGTTGGTAATAATACTGCTATACAGTGTGTAAATAGCACAGGTGGTAATAATACCGCTATACAGTGAGTAAATAGTACAGATGGTAATAATACTGCTATACAGTGTGTAAATAGCACAGGTGGTAATAATACCGCTATACAGTGTGTAAATAGCACAGGTGGTAATAATACTGCTATACAGTGTGTAAATAGCACAGGTGGTAATAATACCGCTATATAGTGTGTAAATAGCACAGTTGGTAATAATACTGCTATACAGTGTGTAAATAGCACAGGTGGTAATAATACCGCTATACAGTGTGTAAATAGCACAGGTGGTAATAATACTGCTATACAGTGTGTAAATAGCACAGTTGGTAATATTACTGCTATACACTGTGTAAATAGCACAGGGGGTAATAATACTGTTATATAGTGTGTAAATAGCACAGTTGGTAATAATACTGCTATACAGTGAGTAAATAGCACAGTTGGTAATAATATTGCTATACAGTGAGTAAATGGCACAGTTAGTAATAATACTGCTATACAGTGAGTAAATGGCACAGATGGTAATAATACTGCTATACAGTGAGTAAATGGCACAGATGGTAATAATACTGCTATACAGTGTGTAAATAGCACAGGTGGTAATAATACCGCTATACAGTGAGTAAATGGCACAGTTAATAATAATACTGCTATACAGTGAGTAAATAGCACAGTTGATAATAATACTGCTATACAGTGAGTAAATAGCACAGTTGATAATAATACTGCTATACAGTGAGTAAATAGCACAGTTGATAATACTGCTATACAGTGTGTAAATAGCACAGGTGGTAATAATACCGCTATACAGTGTGTAAATAGCACATGTGGTAATAATACTGCTATACAGTGTGTAAATAGCACAGATGGTAATAATACTGCTATACAGTGTGTAAATAGCACAGCTAATCACATGAATGAGCAGCACTGACACGTTGTAACCAGCCCTCCCTCCAATCACGTTACATCAGCATCTGCTGGGAGTTGTAGTTCACCCCAGAATTTAAGGAGGAGCTGATGTAAAAACGAAATAAGGATCAATCCATGCAGCAGACGGTTTATCACTATTTACTAATTTTGGCATCTAATGCTGGGACTTGTAGTTGCCATAAGGAGCGTATAGTAAACTGATCCGTTACCGCAAACTTCTTGATATAGTCGGAGACGCTGAACCCCCCGGTGGCCAGACGGATGGATCTGTGCAGCGTGGAGTCCTGCTGTAATGTTCCCATTTTCTCCATATAGGATCCGACCAAGGAGCGGACAGTTCTCTGCGGAGGATTTAAGAAAAAAAAAATCCCAGAAGCTTCGAGTCCGATTGGATCTTGTGTTTGGAGTTCGTTTTTATCAGACTGCGCTCCGGACGTCAGCGCCTTGTCATGGCCTTATCTCCGGGCCAGCGGAGTATAGCTTCCTGCACAGGAGATAGCGGCACCACATGCCGGAGAGAGACGAGCATGGGGGTCCCGAGAAGCAAATAGGCCCCCCATATTCTGGAATGGGAATGTTATTTACATACATTTCCTCATATTGGTGGCATTATATGGACGGCTGGGAGGTGAAACCAAATGCCCTGAAAAGAATATGGATGTGTAACAGTAGAGGGTCCGGCAGACCACCAACACTGTCCGGCAACATGGTCAGAACCCGAGCGCTCCATCTGCACCCCACCAACAAGTATTAACCAGAAAGGGTCAGAACTGCAAGTGAATAGCCTAACGGCTGGTTTATTCCATGTCAGATGACACCACTGTGTTACATCAAATGTAGCAGAGTTATTAGACAAGTTTTAGGAATAAACCCTTCCTCAGGTTGTGCAGAGCCTATACCCCTGTGAGCGACACTAACATCTCAGAATGAGACTGTAACCTCTGTAAACAACGATGTAACCTCTGTGAGCGACACTGGCATCTCAGAATGATACTGTAACCTCTGTAAACAACGATGTAACCTCTGTGAGCGACACTGGCATCTCAGAATGATACTGTAACCTCTGTGAACAATGATGTAACCTCTGTGAGCGACACTAACATCTCAGAATGATACTGTAACCTCTGTAAACAACGATGTAACCTCTGTGAATGACACTATAATCATTGTAACCTCTGTACATGACACTGTAACCTCTGTGAATGACACTAATCATTGTAACCTCTGTACATGACACTGTAACCTCTGTGAGTGGCACTATAATCATTGTAACCTCTGTACATGACACTGTAACCTCTGTGAGTGACACTATAATCATTGTAACCTCTGTACATGACACTGTAACCTCTGTGAGTGACACTATAATCATTGTAACCTCTGTGAGTGACACTATAATCATTGTAACCTCTGTGAATGACACTGACATCTTTCAAAGACACTAACATTTTTCGTTTGAACAACACTAACTTCTGTGAACAACGCTGTAACCCACGTGAGCAACACATTAACTTTGCAAAGCAATATTTGTAAACAATTGATTATCTGTAACATATCAAGCCCTGTTACACCAGAATAATATTTTCATATAATTTTTTTTATCATGTATCAATCTATTTTTTATTAAAATATCTAATATCTATCAATTTGAGCTAAGCTAAAAGATTCACAAGACCCTGTCCTGTGGCCACATCAGTTTTTCTTGGTTGCCAGACCTGAGCCCTTACAAACATATTCCTGCCGGCGACCCCTGGTTAGTGCAAAATGGGTGGGTTTTGCACCGTAACAATGACTTCACGCCAGAACTATAAACGAGCAATGGTGCCGGGGATACTGTCAAATAGGTGGGCTCTGGTTGTAGCATTGGTAATCTGTGCCACAAAGATCATCTATGGATCTTTGGATGTTGGAGAACTACAAGATCCAGCATTCGATACCAGCCACAGCCAGAGAAAACCATAACCGCTTTATACAAACCATAAATGACAAATACATTAATAATTTTGAATAGGATCCAGGCACATAAATAATACCGCCTAATCCGATTTATAATGCTAATCTTTTATATTTTAGCACGAAAGGCTTCATCCAGCCCACACTATAAAACGCGGAAAGGATTCATAAGCTGCACTTATGATGGACGGAGATGAATCACAAACGCAGAAGAATGAAAAGACCTTATATTGATTGTTTTTGGAAGGGAATCCAACATTTAAGAATGCCAAAAAGTTCTGTAACTTTCTATATAAAGTTTTTCGATTTCTCGCAGTTTTTAAAATCCGTGCGCAAAAAGTTTCGATATTTAGTTTATGAGAATTTCAATTTTAAAGGATAATATATGGAAGATGGCGAAGAATAAAAACGGAATTCCGTAGAACTGTAAACCCCCGTGGATTCCGTCAGACGCGTCACTTACGTTTGGTCTCCGGCACCAGCCATAGACGTATCTAGAGTTTGACACCAGCATTAATCCCAGAGGTTTCCAGTAGGGTTCTTACACCAGGACGTACTGGAAGGGAATGAGCGTCCAAACTGGGAATTCCCAGAGATCTACTAAACTCAGAATGGACAAAGGATATAAAAGTAATCCGCAGTCCACCCTCCCCATTGGGCATCTCTGGCTGCCTCCTGCAAAGATTAATATTAAAGGTCATTCCCTGCGAGCCGCGGCCAAACGCGTACATCAACTCAAAATAGCGCCAGCCCGTGCATCATCCCGTTATTTCAGGTACCAGGTGCCGTCACTTATTGTCTCTGGCACCAGAGCTCAGGCTTCCACCTGCCATCATTTCACAAGTATATCTGGATAATTGCGTTTTGTTAAAAAACGTTCCTCCTCTTAAGATCCCCACAGCTCTGCAGCGCCCCCCAGAGGGAAAGTGAAGCACAGCACCCCAAGTATACATTTTTTAGACTGGGCAATAGTTTTTATAAAGGGAATCATTAGGGTTATTAGAAACTTGCAACAATGTATTTTTTTTGTTTATAAATAACAGTTTCTTACACACTTGAAACATCTCAGATTCTACCACTAGGGGGCGATCTTTAAGAAACTCCTATAATAACCATTTACAGATCTCCCAATTCTATTAAAAGGGAATCAATAGGGTAAATAGAAACTTGTAACAATGTATTTGTTTATAACAGTTACTTCTTTCTCATACACTTAAAATTTCAGCTGCTACCACTAGGGGGCGATCTTTATTAAACCCCTATAATAACTTTATTGAGCAATCTGTATACGGTTATTAGAAGTTTGCAACAATGTATTTATTAGTTTATAAATAAGTAATTTGTTTCTCATCCACTTTAAACATCTCAGCTGCAACCACTAGGGGGCGATCTTTATGAAGCCCCTATAATAACCATATACGATCACCCAATTCTATTTAAGAGGAATCAATAGGGTTAATAGAAACTTGCAACAATTGGTTTATAAATAGTCATTTGTTTCTTACATACTTGAAACACCTCAGCTGCTACCACTAGGGGGCGATCTTTAAGAAATTTCTATAAGAATGATATACAGATGGCCCAATTCTGTTTAAAGGGAATCAATAGGGTTATTTGAAACTTGCAACAATGTATTTTTTGTTTCTTACACACTCGAAAAATCTCAGCTGTTACCACTAGGGGGCGATCTTTAGGAAACCCCTATAATAGCCATATACAGAGTGCCCAATAAAGTGATTAGAAACGTGCAACAATTTATCTTTTGCTTATAAACAGTTGTTTCTTAAAGGGAACCAAACATCAGGTTTTTCGTCTAGAAGGTGCAGCCAGTGCAGTGCTGGCACTATCAGGCACAGGCTGTACATACCATTAGGGTGCAACTCAGGTGTTTAGGCAGGGAAATCCAACTTTATAAAGTTGAAAATTCGTGCACTTTTTGATTGACGTGTGCACCTCTCTGCTAATGTCCGGGTGTGTTATGCACGTGTATCCCGCCCCCCCCCCCCCCCCGCCTGTTCCTCCCTCTCTCTGGTTGTATTTAAATTTCCCTCTTCAGTAACATGACGTCAAAGTTGGCGCCTGCGCATAGCGCTTATCTCCGGCGCCATGTTTCTGAAGCCCGCAGTACCGTGCAGCCGTGTGCACGAGAGGGCGGCGCATGCTCCCTCGCTTCTTCACATCCCGTTGTGACCGCGGTTACAACAGGACTGGAGATCAGCTGACAGGAAGACGCAATTAGCTGCAGCTACGCTACAGCCGCCTAGGACACCGGGGCTCAGGTGAGGTGAGGTCACAATGCTGTGTGTGCGCCCCTGCGTTGACCTGGGCTCACCTTCTGAATGCCAGGTCACCGCAGGAAAGCACTCACAGTGCAGTGTGTGTGTGTGCGTCTGTGCTATGTGTGTGATTCTGTGCAGTGTGCGTGCAGTATGTGTCTGTGCTATGTGTGTGATTCTGTGCAGTGTGTGTGTGCAGTGTGTGTGTGTGTGTGAGATTCTGTGCAGTGTGTGTGTGCAGTGTGTGTGTGTGCAGTGTGTGTGTGTGTGTGCAGTGTGTGTGTGTGCAGTGTGTGTGCACGCAGTGTGTGTGTGCACGCAGTGTGTGTGTACGCGCAGTGTGTGTTTGCGCGGTGTGTGTGTGTGTGCACGCTGTGCGGTGTGTGTGTGTGTGCACGCTGTGCGGTGTGTGTGTGTGCACGCTGTGCGGTGTGTGTGTGTGTGTGTGCACGCTGTGCGGTGTGTGTGTGCACGCTGTGCGGTGTGTGTGTGCACGCTGTGCGGTGTGTGTGTGCACGCTGTGCGGTGTGTGTGTGTGCACGCTGTGCGGTGTGTGTGTGCACGCTGTGCGGTGTGTGTGTGTGCACGCTGTGTGGTGTGTGTGTGTGCACGCTGTGTGGTGTGTGTGCACACTGTGTGGTGTGTGTGTGTGTGCACGCTGTGTGGTGTGTGTGTGTGTGTGCACGCTGTGTGGTGTGTGTGTGTGTGTGCACGCTGTGTGGTGTGTGTGTGTGTGTGCGCACGCTGTGTGGTGTGTGTGTGTGTGTGCACGCTGTGTGGTGTGTGTGTGTGTGCACGCTGTGTGGTGTGTGTGCACGCTGTGTGGTGTGTGTGCACACTGTGTGGTGTGTGTGAGTGTGCACACTGTGTGGTGTGTGTGCACGCTGTGTGGTGTGTGTGTGTGTGCGTGTGCACACTGTGTGGTGTGTGTGTGTGTGTGTGCACACTGTGTGGTGTGTGCGCACGCTGTGTGGTGTGTGTGTGTGTGCGCGCATGCTGTGTGTGCGCGAATGCTGTATGTGCGTGTGCGCGCGCGCATGCTATGTGTGCTGGGCCGGGAGGCAGGGGGGCAATTGCCCCCCGGGCTGCTCTCCCATCTATTGTAGAGGGTCGGCCGCCTGCTGCATAATGTCATTATAGCACATGGCCACGCACAGTGAATTGCGCGTGGCCGTGTCTCCTGTACTGTGATGCGGCCGCACACACTGACATTACAGGTGCACACAGTGCTGACCGGCCGCATAGTACAGGAGACTGTGCGCGGCCACATGTGTTATAATACACAAAGAGAATCCCGGCACACCGTATGGAAGGAGGAAAATAGTCAATGATTCTTGTTGTATGTTGTAGTTTTATTCAAGAAAAAGTTCTCACACCAAGTTGTAATATAGTCTTTTCATGACAACAGGAAATTGTATTAAAGTCCGACGTTTCGGCTCTTAATTAAGCCTTCATCAGGGACCAAAAGATACCGTACTGATGTTGTCATAAAAGAGTCCTATTAACAACACTAGGGATTGAAGAGATTCAGAGAAATATGGATCTTCCAAAATGGAAAACTTCGGTTATTAAATGTAGGTCGATATAAGATGCGGCTACCGTGAAAATCACCTTATCTTATGAGTAGGTAATGGCTCATATATAATCGAGGAATAGAGTATAATTATAAGTATAAATATTCTATTCCTCGATTATATATGAGCCATTACCTACTCATAAGATAAGGTGATTTTCACGGTAGCCGCATCTTATATCGACCTACATTTAATAACCGAAGTTTTCCATTTTGGAAGATCCATATTTCTCTGAATCTCTTCAATCCCTAGTGTTGTTAATAGGACTCTTTTATGACAACATCAGTACGGTATCTTTTGGTCCCTGATGAAGGCTTAATTAAGAGCCGAAACGTCGGACTTTAATACAATTTCCTGTTGTCATGAAAAGACTATATTACAACTTGGTGTGAGAACTTTTTCTTGAATAAAACTACAACATACAACAAGAATCATTGACTATTTTCCTCCTTCCATACTGTGTGCCGGGATTCTCTTTGTGTATATGGACTTTTTTCTCCTGAGCACCAGGTATACAGTAGTGAGCCCAGCATACCCCTAACATGTGTTATAATGGCTTCCTGCAGTGCGCGCTGCCTCCGTCCAGCCGAAGAGCATCAGACAAGAGTTGCGGCTACATCCCAGTGACTAGAAGAAGCTGCCTGGGTAGTGGGCGTGGCCATGCTTCCTCCCGTCCACTTTACTCATGCAGGCTTCCCATCCCCCTCTCCCCCTGCGACCCCCTCCCTCATTTCGGGATCTTACCTCAGATCCCTACTTCTATTATAAACAACTCCAGGATCACCTGGAGTTTCTTTATTATTATTATTATTATTATTGTTTATTTATAGAGCACCATTGATTCCATGGTGCTGTACATGAGGGGGTTACATACAGAATACATGTACACGTTACAATAGACAGACTAGCACAGGGGGAAGAGGGCCCTGCCCTTGCGGGCTTACATCCTAAAGGATTTTGGGGAGGAGACAGTAGGTGGGGTGTAGGTGGGGCGGCAGCTCCGCACGGTGGTGGGGCGGCAGCTCCGCACGGTGGTGGGGCGGCAGCTCCGCACGGTGGTGGGGCGGCAGCTCCGCACGGTGGTGGGGCGGCAGCTCCGCACGGTGGTGGGGCGGCAGCTCCGCACGGTGGTGGGGCGGCAGCTCCGCACGGTGGTGGGGCGGCAGCTCCGCACGGTGGTGGGGCGGCAGCTCCGCACGGGGGTGGGGCGGCAGCTCCGCACGGTGGTGGGGCGGCAGCTCCGCACGGTGGTGGGGCGGCAGCTCCGCACGGTGGTGGGGCGGCAGCTCCGCACGGGGGTGAAGCAGTGAGGTCATTGAAGGTTATAGGCATTTCTGAACAGATGAGTCTTTAGATTCCGTTTGAAGTTTGCAAGTGTAGTAGATAGTCTGACGTGTTGAGGCAGCGAGTTCCAGGAGACTGGGGATGCTCGGGAGAAGTCTTGGAGTCGGTTGCATGAGGAGCGAATGAGAGAGGAGGATAGAAGGAGATCTTGGGAGGACCGGAGGTTACGTTTTGGAGTGTAGCGAGAGATTAGTTCAGAGATATATGGAGGAGACAGATTATGGATAGCTTTGTAGGTCAGTGTTAGTAATTTGAATTGGATACGGTGGAAGATTGGGAGCCAGTGGAGGGACTTGCAGAGAGGAGAAGCGGGGTGGTATTGAGGAGAGAGGTGGATCAGTCGGGCAGCAGAGTTAAGGATGGACTGGAGAGGGGCGAGTGTGTTAGCAGGGAGACCACAGAGGAGGATGTTGCAGTAGTCGATGCGGGAGATTATGAGGGCGTGCACTAGAATTTTTGTAGATTGGGGATTGAGAAAAGGGCGGATTCTGGAGATATTTTTGAGTTGAAAACGGCAGGAGGTGGTGAGGGATTGGATGTGCGGTATGAAGGACAGGGCAGAGTCAAAGGTCACTCCGAGGCACCGAACTTTGGGTGCTGGGGAGAGCGTGATGTTATTAATTGTAATGGATAGATCAGGTGGAGAGTGCAGGGGAGATGGAGGAAAGATGATCAGTTCAGTTTTGGCCATATTGAGCTTTAGGAAGCGAGAGGAAAAGAAGGAAGATATAGCAGATAGGCACTCTGGGATTCTGGACAGCAGAGATGTGACATCTGGACCAGAGAGGTAGATCTGAGTGTCATCAGCATATAGGTGGTACTGGAAGCCATGGGACTTTATGAGTTGTCCCAGGCCAAATGTATAGATAGAAAAAAGTAAGGGTCCCAGGACAGAGCCTTGAGGGACAGCAACAGAGAGAGGACGGGGTGAAGAGGTTGTGTGGGAATGGGAGACACTAAAAGTGCGGTTGGAGAGGTATGAAGAGATCCAAGAGAGGGCGAGGTCTCTGACACCAAGGGAAGAGAGGATCTGTAGTAGCAGGGAGTGGTCAACAGTGTCAAAGGCTGAGGATAGGTCTAGAAGTAGGAGTACAGAGAAGTGGTTGTTAGCTTTGGCGGTAAGTAAGTCATTTGTGATTTTAGTCAGGGCAGTTTCAGTGGAATGATGTGGACGGAAGCCGGACTGTAGGTTGTCAAAGAGAGAGTTAGAGGAGAGGTGGGAGGAAAGTTCAGCATGGACGTGCTGTTCCAGGAGTTTTGAGGCAAGTGGGAGTAGCGATATGGGTCGATAGCTGGTAGTAGAGGTTGGGTCGAGGGAAGGTTTCTTTAGGATAGGTGTGACTGTTGCATGCTTAAAGGCAGAAGGGAAGGTACCAGTTGTTAGAGATAGGTTGAAGAGATGGGATAAGGCGGGAATAAGGATAGTGGTGAGGTTGGGGAGGAGGTGGGATGGGATGGGGTCAAGTGCGCATGTAGTGAGGTGTGCTTTTGAGAGAAGATGTGCAAGCTCTCCTTCGGTGATAGTGGGGAGGAAGTTTATGGGGGAGGAGCAGTGGTCTGTTATATGAAGGGGTTGTGGTGGTTGAGCAGAAAAGACTTGTCTGGTTTGGTCGATCTTTTCTTTGAAATATGTGGCAAATTCTTCTGCGGAGATGAGGGAGGTTGGAGGGGGCAGTGGTGGGCGAAGGAGGGAGGTAAAAGTGTTAAATAGCTGTTTGGGGTTGTGTGTTAAAGAGGATATGAGGTTTTTGAAGTAATTCTGTTTAGCCGAGGTAAGGGCCAAGCGAAATGTGTGAATTGCATTTTTGAATGTGGTGAAGTCTTCCTGGGAGTGCGTTTTCTTCCAGCGCCGCTCTGCGGCTCTAGACACTTGCCGTAGTTTTTTAGTGAGGCTGTTGTGCCAGGGTTGCCTATTGATTCGTCTTGCTCTGCCGTTCACAAGAGGAGCGACTGAATCAATAGCTGATGTGAGAGTGGCGTTGTAGAAAATGGTGGCACTGTTTGTGTCGTGGAGTGAAGATATGGAGGACAGCGGTAGGATAGAGTCAGAAAGGGTGTGTATGTTGATGTGTGCAAGGTTTCTGCGGGGGTGTGATATGTGCTGGACAGGGGGGGCAGGTGAGGAGGACAGGGCTGAAAAGGTCAGCAGATGGTGGTCAGATAAGGGGAGAGGGGAGGTAGTGAGGTTAGATAGAGAGCAGAGACGGGTGAAGATAAGGTCTAGTGTGTGGCCATCTTTGTGGGTGGCAGAGGCGGACAACTGAGTTAGACCAAAAGATGAGGCGAGGGAGAGGAGTTTGGAGGCCGCTGACTGGCGGGTGTCAGTGGGGATGTTGAAGTCACCCATGATGATAGTGGGGATGTCAGCAGAGAGAAAGTGTAGAAGCCAGGCGGAGAACTGGTCGATAAAGGCAGTGGTTGGGCCCGGGGGTCTGTATATGACGGCCACTTGGAGGTTGGAGGGAGAGTAGATGCGGACAGAGTGCACTTCAAAGGAAGGCAGGACAAGGGAGGGTAGAGGTGGCATTGGGGTGAAGCTGCAGTTGTTAGAAAGGAGGAGGCCCACTCCTCCACCCTGTCTATTGCCAGGGCGAGGGGTGTGGGTGAAGTGGAGGCCGCCGTAGCACAGCGCAGCAGGGGAGGCAGTGTTGGATGGTGTCAGCCATGTTTCGGTGAGGGCCAGAAAGGATAGATTGCTAGAGATAAAGAGGTCGTGAATGAAGTGCAGTTTATTACAGATGGAACGGGCATTCCAGAGCGCTCCAGAGAGAGGGGGCTGCGGAGTGGCAGAGAGGGGAATGGATTTTATGTTGGAGAGGTTGCGGTAGTTACTACTAGATGGGGAGCGGTAGGGGGGTGATAAAGAGGAGTGTCCCATCTGTGGGGGTCCAGGATTGGGAGATATGTCACCAGCAGTGAGGAGAAGTAGAGAAAGGGAGAGCAGGTGGGAGAAGGAGAGTGGACGGCCTGGTCTGCGCGATACTAGAAGCGATCTGCGGTTTAGGAGCAGGTCAGCAGATGAGGACAGGTGGGGAGGTAAGAGGGAAGGGGAGATGAATATTTGTTTGGAGAGTGCTGGGGTTTGGGGATAGCTGTGTTGCTGAAGCCCCGCCCCTTCTGATCACATGGGCAGGACGTCACCACAGGTCCTTTAGCCCGTGGGATTTACCATCAAACAAGTGGAGCGCACGGGAGACAAGAAGAGGACAGAAGTGTCCCCCAATCATCAAAAGTAAAAGCCCCCCCAGTATGTGTGTATGTATAGCATTGTGTCTGTCTGTGTCTGATTATGATTGATGTGTATGATTTGTATGTGAATGTTTTCAAATATGTATACGCTTCTATGTGACTATATCTGTATATGTTTCTGTATATGTATGTATATATAGCTGTACACTGTGTGTGTGTTTACGGCTGTGTGTACGTGTATACAGCTGAACGTGTGTGTTTATACAGCTGTACGCTGTGCGTGTGTATATGGCTGTGCTTGGGTGTATACGGCTATACGCTGTGCGTGTGTGTATACAACTGTGCATGTATGTATACGGCTGTGCGTGTGTGTATACAGCTGTGCGTGTATGTATATGGCTGTACGCTGTGCGTGTGTGTATACGGCTGTGCGTGTGTGTATATGGCTGTACGCTGTGCATGTGTGTATACGGCTGTGCGTGTGTGTATATGGCTGTGCGTGTGTGTATACGGCTGTGCGTGTGTGTATACGGCTGTGCGTGTGTGTATACGGCTGTGCGTGTGTGTATATGGCTGTGCGTGTGTGTATACGGCTGTGTGTGATGATTAAGAACGTTCCAGCGTTCGAAACGCGTCTCTCTTGTTCATTAATGGACTTTTTAATGGAATTTTAACCTTATCTAAATAAAGGCGGAGTTTTATTTTTATAAAGACATGGATGCTGGAGTTTTTCCTTTGGGCTGTGCGTGTGTGTATACAGCTGTACGCTGTGTGTAGGAGTATACGGCTGTGTGTACGTGTCTGCGTATATGTATGTGTGTATGGCTATACGCTGTGTGTAGGAGTATACGGCTGTGTGTACGTGTCTGCGTATATGTATGTGTATATGGCTGTACGCTGTGCATAGGTGTCTGTATATGTATGTGTATATGTCTGTATACTGTGTGTGCACGTCTATGACGTGTGGGAGTACATGTGTGTGTATATATGTTCACATCTCTGTACTGTATGTTTACATGCCCGTGTTTTTGGGGTTGTGTATGTGTAAGATGCCTGTATGTGAGGCTGGTGCCCACCATCAGGGTTCACTGCATTGTGGAGTGTTTTCGCTGCGTTGTACAGTACAAGCACAGTGGATGGGATTTGTAGAAATCCTCTGCGCACTGTGCGTGTGCAGCTCACAGCGAACACTGACCTGTGGTGCGGCTTCCTGAGCCCTGGGATGTTAATTTATTGCTGTGTCTCCACAGAAAGAATAGAAGAGAGACCACCGTGGCCCGGACCCTGACTGTGGGCACCGGCCGCTGTGGTCCCTGCGGAGAGCACTCACAGCCCCACAGGAGAGGACATGTGTCCAGGACACACCATGTCCAGACCGTGGGCACAATCTTATAGTGTATTGTGGTGTATGTGTAAAACATTTGTATTTTTAGGGCACAACACTAAGTCTATAAGGGCGAGTGTCCACCATCAGGCGTCTTCACGGTCTGGACACAGCATGCTTTCTCTGGTGGAGACGCTAGTGGAGCACCCCACAGGGCCTGGGGGTTACTCGTCACCGGGCCGGTGAAGGGTCAGGGGGATGGATGTCACGGATGGCCTGCCCGGTTTCGTGACCCCGAGGTGTCCATGGAGAAGGGGGGATGGATGGAACGATTTTGTGATGCCACCTGCGGTACGCGGCCAGGGATTAGCCGCTGCTGCTGTCGCTGTCTTCTGGAGCAGATGGTAATTGCAGGTAAGATGGTTTGGCTCCCCTCAGGTGGAGTAGGCCCCGGGGAGGATAATGAGGGGGGTAGTGGCTGTTGGCGCCGGTAATAAGAGTCCGAGTCGGCTGCTGCGGTTCCAGGTGTCTTTACTAACAGTCTTTGTTTTGCCCGGGAGGCACCGGACACCGCTGTGCTGGGCCCCGTCGACCTCGGATGAGTTGGAGGAAGCCACCGGTGTTTAGAAAGTGTCCTAGGGGTGTCCCTTCAGGAGAGGAGGACCCGAAAGCATCTCGTTCCAAGTCGCAGGCCCCATGAGAAGAAAAAGGAGAATAAGTGGTGTCATGTCGCCAAAACTGAAGCCCCGACTTGACTGCCAGGTGTGTGTGTGTGTGATGCTCCTCTTCTATCCCAAGTGGAACCCGTCCCCCAGGTGGTAGTCCTAGTGACCGGGAAAGTCCCAAGCTTCGTGATGGCCACCCCCTGCCTACCCTAGTCCGGCTCCCCAGTGAGAAGGCGCCTAAGGCTGCTTTCATACATCCGTTTTTTCACTGTGACGCCGCACGGACCGCCCCCTTAGAAAGGAGGTGGTTCGCCGGTCACAGCGACGTCGCCGGACAGGTAAGTATGTGTAACGGCTCTGGGCGATGTTGTGCGGCATGGGCAGCGATTTGCCCGTGTCGCGCAACAGATGGGGGCGGGTACCCACACTAGCGATATCGGTACCGATATCGCAGCGTGTAAAGCGGCCTTAACTCTCCACTAATCTTGTTTGCCGATTAGTTGTTTAGTCATCTTATGCTAATCTGGGGATTACTTATTGTACAATTCAAGCTGCAGTATCTTTGCACTTTGTGCATATCATTGTCATCCAGGTTGTGGGTGGTTGTCCATCTAAATCTAATGGGTCATTGTACCAATGTATGCTGATAAATTGTGCATACTTACTATATGTGGGCACCTATTGGACCTTGCTGCTACACTAGTATGGATAATTAATTATATTTATATTGATTATATTAATTAGTATTTATACCCCATATTGGTGGTTGCAGTAGTCCTCTATATACCTATGTAATGTCTGTCCACTGCCTGGATTATGATATTAATATTTGACTATATATCTACATAGACTGCAGGAAATTGTCCCCGAATTGAAGATATAATTGTAGCTGCCATCTGTAACTAATGTATTAGTGTCCCTATGCTTTACACACATATATATATATATATATATATATATGTATATATATATATGTATATATACATTATTGTATATAAAACTTTTTCATTGCTTGACATGTGCGATACCCAGCAGGATACGATTATTGTTCATCACTCCACTGATTTTTATTGTGTGTATTCACCTACTGCTCTATATGAAATTATTCATAAAAAATAAATAATATTAATATAATAAATACTGTTTTGCATGGAAATTGAACCTTGTTCGCCTCTTCCTTTTTCTTTTTTCTTAGTGTAAGTGGTTGTCAGAGCTTGTACCTGCCCCATTGGAGGCCATTGGAGAGGGGGTTTGTTAGGGGTCCTCCTGATACCTTAGTCTTTGACCCTTTCCTTTACACGTGGGGGCTGAGGGTTCATAGTGGGGGGAGGCCATCGGAGTCATCTGGTTTTTGGTTCTTTGTGCACTATTTTTCTTTTATATTAGATGATATTTCATGGTTTCTTTATAAGGGGGTATATTTCTTTATTTTGAAGATATTTAACTAGATTTCTTTACTTGTCTTTTATTCCCTATTTACTGCTATCAAATGAAAAGACCACGTGGCATCAAAAGCTCTGATGACATCACTGCCTTCTATGACATCACGAGGATCCAGACGTTCTATGCTATGACATCACAATGACCTAGTTCCATAAGAACGTCACCCGCAGTCAGATCTGCACATTCACAGGGACACAGAGGACGAAGATGGAGGCGATTCGTGGTGAGGTTAGAGTCACAATGTGAGTGTGTAAGAAACATCAACCTGCACATGGATTCTGTCCTGTGCATATTACAGGCTACCTGTGGGGGAGCTCATCTACAGCAGAAACCTGATCACCAGATGTGTACACACTCACATGACCTCGGTCACTGGCATATCGTATCGGATGATAGGCATTGGATGCCATATGCTAGTGTGACTCTAGCCTAAAAGGCTCCCAAAAGGCTCCTAAAAGGTGCCCTAAAAGGTATGTACCACAGCGACACACCCACCATCCTCACATACTGTACAGCTCTGGCAAAAAAGTTGATAATCATTAAGAAACAACAATACTAATAATGTTTTACCTCAGGAAAAGTTCAGAAATCAATATTTTGTGGAATAACCATGATTTATAATCACAGCTTTCATGCGTCTTGGCTGCTTTCCACCAGTCTTTCACGCTGCTTTTGGGTGACTGTATACCACTCCTGGTGCAAACATTTAAGCAATCCTTCTTTGTTTGATGGCTTGTGACTATCCATCTTCCTCTTGATTACATTCCAGAGGTTTTCAATGGGGTTCAGGTCTGGATATTGGGCTGGCCATGACAGGGTTTTGATGTGGTGGTCCTTCATCCACACATTGATTGACCTAGCTGTGTGTCATGGCACATTGTCCTGCTGGAAAAACTAGTCCTCAGAGTTGGGGAACATTGCCTGAGCAGAAGGAAGCAGCTGTTTGTCCAGGATAACCTTGTATGCGGCTTTATTAATACGTCCTTCGCAAAGTTTAATCTGCCCAAATTCTAGAGTAAGGTAATCTTCCCTGATGAGTCTAATTTTCAGCTTTGTCCAACACCTGGTCATCTAATGGTTAGACGGAGAACTGGAGAGGTGTACAAGCCACAGTGTCTTGCACCCACTGTGAAATTTGGTGGAGGATCGGCGATGATCTGGAAATTTTTCAGCGAGGCTAGGGTTAGGATTATGTCCTGTATGTTACATGTGAGGGGCAGTACAATGTCTTTGTAGTGTATATATGTATATACATGTGTCCTGCATGTTACATGTCAGGGGAAGTACAATGTCTTTGTAGTGTGTATTTCTCCCGGTTGTACCATCGTTCCTCCTCCATCTCTCCCGGTTGTACCATCGTTCCTCCTCCATCTCTCCCGGTTGTACCATCGTTCCTCCTCCATCTCTCCCGGTTGTACCATCGTTCCTCCTCCATCTCTCCCGGTTGTACCATCGTTCCTCCTCCATCTCTCCCGGTTGTACCATCGTTCCTCCTCCATCTCTCCCGGTTGTACCATCGTTCCTCCTCCATCTCTCCCGGTTGTACCATCGTTCCTCCTCCATCTCTCCCGGTTGTACCATCGTTCCTCCTCCATCTCTCCCGGTTGTACCATCGTTCCTCCTCCATCTCTCCCGGTTGTACCATCGTTCCTCCTCCATCTCTCCCGGTTGTACCATCGTTCCTCCTCCATCTCTCCCGGTTGTACCATCTTTCCTCCTCCATCTCTCCCGGTTGTACCATCGTTCCTCCTCCATCTCTCCCGGTTGTACCATCGTTCCTCCTCCATCTCTCCCGGTTGTACCATCGTTCCTCCTCCATCTCTCCCGGTTGTACCATGGTTCCTCCTCCATCTCTCCCGGTTGTACCATCGTTCCTCCTCCATCTCTCCCGGTTGTACCATCGTTCCTCCTCCATCTCTCTCCTCCCATCACTTCTTTCTTCCCTGAATCTGTGATCTTGTTTTGGTATAAGTAATCTTTTCTTACAGACGCTTCGATTTGGTTCTGGACCTTTCCATTTGTATAACACTCACAAAGCAATGAGGACGACACCAGCAGGTATGTATGGAGGGGCCTGTATTCTTAGGGCACGTTCAGGGGTTTTGGTGCTAATAACATTATTTTTTCATTTCTCCTAATAAAAATTCTCTGTTTTCAGTTCCAGTTAGTGAGTGGGACCACGAATTGGGCGGACAAGTCAATGAAAATACCGCTCTTGTGACAGTCTCCATCTGAAGCCTCAAAACTATCACAAGACGGATCACACACTACATTGTGTCTTTTCTGTTAAGTGATCATCCGTTTTTCAGGACGATCACTTATTTCTGGCATTTTTTTCGGCGTCTGAACTTTTTTTTGTTCATTTCCTGAAGCGCTTTGTTGACGCTTTTTCCGTTTTTGAGTAACGTTTTTAATAATTTTTTTTGACAACTTTTTAAGGGGATTTTTTGGCCCAAAACACAAAACGAGTGAAAAAGGCGTCATCGGGGCGTATTTTTTATCCTATTGCTTATTATATATATGGAGCTTTTGCAGCGGGGCCCGATTCATCAGGACCAGCGTTGTTTCCGCTTGTTCTGATGAGGGGCTGTTACGTCACCACCGGAGTCCGCTCCAGCGACTTCTGCTCCGATCGCCACGCCGTGTTCCTGCCGTGGATGGTGATGGGAGAGGAGTCCCTGTTCTGCTATAGTGATCTCCAGGGCCCTGTGTAATTCCAAATCCCTGTATAGGGGATAAAGGGTTTCAGGGTTCTGGGGGTCCTGCTTCCACTTTCCAGATCCAGTCCCCTGTCCATCATCCACGTTCCAGATCCAGTCCCCTGTCCATCATCCACATTCCAGGTCCAATCCCCTGTCCATCATCCACTTTCCAGATCCAGTCCCCTGTCCATCATCCACTTTCCAGATCTAGTCCCCTGTCCATCATCCACTTTCCAGATCCAGTCCCCTGTCCATCATCCACGTTCCAGATCTAGTCCCCTGTCCATCATCCACTTTCCAGATCCAGTCCCCTGTCCATCATCCACTTTCCAGATCTAGTCCCCTGTCCATCATCCACTTTCCAGATCCAGTCTCCTGTCCATCATCCACGTTCCAGATCCAGTCCCCTGTCCATCATCCACTTTCCAGATCCAGTCCCCTGTCCATCATCCACTTTCCAGATCCAGTCCCCTGTCCATCATCCACTTTCCAGATCCAGTCCCCTGTCCATCATCCACTTTCCAGATCCAGTCCCCTGTCCATCATCCACGTTCCAGATCTAGTCCCCTGTCCATCATCCACTTTCCAGATTATGAGTACTGAGTGGCTCTAGTCTGTCCATTACATCCCACCTGAGTCTGTTGATCCAGGCAGGCGCCAGTGTGCAAGCAAAGATGTCGTGAGCGAACGCTCGCTTGTTCACGATAATCTTTCAGTGTAAATTTTATCCCTTTTTTTCCGTTTTTTTTGCTTTTTATCAGCATTTTTGTACTTCTTTTTAATCCGATGGATAAAACGGGAAGACGCTAAGAAAAAGCAAAAAAATACGACGGTTTTAGGGGCGGGAAAAAAAAAGACACAGTGTGAACATACCTTACACATTACAGAACACAGACGGACGTCACACGACGAGGACGCTCATACACGGACAGAGCTGGTTCACTACAGACATTAGCAGTTTATTGTGTATTATGTATATTGTGAGGCTTATCCTAATTAGTAGTTAAGTGTATATTTGTATATTATGTATATTGTAGTAGTTAATTGTATTTTTGTATATTATGTACATTGTGAGCCTTAACCTCTCAATGACCAGACACAGTTTTTCCGTTTATCATCCATCTGCGATATTTTTGACCCTTTTTCTCGTAGAGATGTTTTTTTTTCCATATTTATTTGTTCTGTTTTTGTCCTAAAGTCATTAAGAGGTGAGGACGATATTCCTGGAGTGTAAATTGTATTGCATGTGCGGCATCAGGCAGGCAGTATGGGCGGCACGGTGGCTCAGTGGTGATTTACACTGGTGCTTTGCGGACAACATCTGCAAGGAGTTTGTATGTTCTCCCCGTGTTTGCGTGGGTTTCCTCCGGGGTCTCCGGTTTCCTCCCACACTCCAAAGACATACAACAAAAGGGGGCGATCAGTATTGGAGAAAGATCGCTGTCTTCTATGTAATCTGGGGCAGTTCCGCTCTTTAAGGCTGCGTTCACACCTCGCAGGTTTGATGCGGATTTTACACACAACTTATTTTTCCGCCCCAGGAAAGTGGGTGAGTTTATCTTCCTCTCACCCCCATTCCAGTCTGTGTGGGGCACAATCCATATGGAAATCGGCTTTTTTATGCTGTTTTTATTTTTTTATTTACAGCATGCCGATTTCTGTAGCGGATTTTCCATATTCATTTCACTGTGGATCCTTAAATCTTGCAGGTAATCTGCCGGCCGGGCATGAAATATGGAGGGTTTTTTTTCTCCACGCATAAACACTGCAGATTTAATTTTATCAATCCAGTTGTAAAATCCGCACCAAATACGCAAAGTGTGAACAAAGCCTAAAAGGTCCAGATCTGCAATTCAGATATACCCTATAGACAAGGGGAGAGGTCAGCCATACTTCTCTAATGGTTGAGCCTGGATTTCCCAAATACTTCTCTAAAACTGAACAACCCTTTTTGATCAATTTTAATACAATTAAACTTTGTATTATTATAATTATTGGTTCACTGCCTAATGCTAATAAATAAATTTAAAACAAGAATCGGTCTCAGTGTTTTTCTTCTCAGCAAATTATTATATCACAAAGTGACCAGGATACATCGATGATCCATCGTATTCCAGATCCAGTCCCCGTCCATCATCCACGTTCCAGATCCAGTCCCCTGTCCATCATCCACTTTCCAGGTCCAGTCCCCGTCCATCATCCACTTTCCAGATCCAGTCCCCTGTCCATCATCCACTTTCCAGATCCAGTCCCTGTCCATCATCCACTTTCCAGATCCAGTCCCCTGTCCATCATCCACTTTCCAGATCCAGTCCCCTGTCCATCATCCACTTTCCAGATCCAGTCCCTGTCCATCATCCATATTCCAGATCCAGTCCCCTGTCCATCATCCACTTTCCAGGTCCAGTCCCCTGTCCATCATCCACTTTCCAGGTCCAGTCCCCTGTCCATCATCCACTTTCCAGGTCCAGTCCCCGTCCATCATCCACTTTCCAGATCCAGTCCCCTGTCCATCATCCACTTTCCAGATCCAGTCCCTGTCCATCATCCACTTTCCAGATCCAGTCCCCTGTCCATCATCCACTTTCCAGATCCAGTCCCCTGTCCATCATCCACTTTCCAGATCCAGTCCCTGTCCATCATCCATATTCCAGATCCAGTCCCCTGTCCATCATCCATATTCCAGATCCAGTCCCCTGTCCATCATCCACGTTCCAGATCCAGTCCCCTGTCCATGATCCATATTCCAGATCCAGTCCCCTGTCCATCATCCACGTTCCAGATCCAGTCCACTGTCCATCATCCACTTTCCAGATCCAGTCCCCTGTCCATCATCCACTTTCCAGATCCAGTCCCCTGTCCATCATCCACTTTCCAGATCCAGTCCCTGTCCATCATCCATATTCCAGATCCAGTCCCCTGTCCATCATCCATATTCCAGATCCAGTCCCCTGTCCATCATCCACGTTCCAGATCCAGGCACCTGTCCATCATCCACTTTCCAGATCCAGTCCCCTGTCCATCATCCAGATTCCAGATCCAGTCCCCTGTCCATCATCCACTTTCCAGATCCAGTCCCCTGTCCATCATCCACTTTCCAGATCCAGTCCCCTGTCCATCATCCAGATTCCAGATCCAGTCCCCTGTCCATCATCCACTTTCCAGATCCAGTCCCCTGTCCATCATCCACTTTCCAGATCCAGTCCCCTGTCCATCATCCACTTTCCAGATCCAGTCCCCTGTCCATCATCCACTTTCCAGATCCAGTCCCCTGTCCATCATCCACTTTCCAGATCCAGTCCCCTGTCCATCATCCACTTTCCAGATCCAGTCCCCTGTCCATCATCCACTTTCCAGTCCCCTGTCCATCATCCACGTTCCAGTCCCCTGTCCATCTTCATTTATTTATCTTCCCATCTCGTGGAAGGTGGTTGGGGTCGGATTCTCATTATTGGGGTCTTTTCGCTTTTTGTGCAGTTATTCTGTTTTAATGTGGTGCCTCAAGAAAGTAATAATGGCCATGAGTGTCCTCCTCAACAAGTAAAAATACCCCTATAGATGCCAATAACAGCAGGAGTGGAGCTCACCTGAGCAGTCATCCACAGGCCACTGGTTTGGGACCCTCACTATAACCTAATTACCAAATCTATAGCACTATTGGAAGTGCTTTCTTCTGTAGACGAGGCTGCAATGTTCTGATGCAGGAGAAGCAGGAGACCTCTGAGAATAAGGTCCGGCAGCGCAGTGTGTGGACTGTGACTGCTAATGCCATGATCCTCTGTGGCCAGCATAGTCTGGGGTATCGTGGCTGACATAGTCTAAGGGGATTCGTGACTGTCAGGATAATGGACACTTTGGCTAACATTTTAAGGGAGCACTGTGGGTTCAATATGTCTGAAAATGTGATGGGGAAGCTAACAGGACCTAGAAGATTTGCTGCTAACTAGTGATGAGCGGGCACTACAATGACCAGTACTCGTAACTAGTGATGAGCGGGCACTACAATGACTAGTACTCGTAACTAGTGGTGAGTGGGCACTACAATGACTAGTACTCGTAACTAGTGATGAGCGGGCACTACAATGACTAGTACTCGTAACTAGTGGTGAGTGGGCACTACAATGACCAGTACTCGTAACTAGTGATGAGCGGGCACTACAATGACTAGTACTCGTAACTAGTGGTGAGTGGGCACTACAATGACTAGTACTCGTAACTAGTGGTGAGTGGGCACTACAATGACTAGTACTCGTAACTAGTGATGAGCGGGCACTACAATGACTAGTACTCGTAACTAGTGGTGAGTGGGCACTACAATGACCAGTACTCGTAACTAGTGATGAGCGGGCACTACAATGACCAGTACTCGTAACTAGTGATGAGCGGGCACTACAATGACCAGTACTTGTAACTAGTGATGAGCGGGCACTACAATGACCAGTACTTGTAACTAGTGATGAGCGGGCACTACAATGACCAGTACTTGTAACTAGTGATGAGCGGGCACTACAATGACCAGTACTCGTAACTAGTGGTGAGTGGGCACTACAATGACCAGTACTCGTAACTAGTGATGAGCGGGCACTACAATGACTAGTACTTGTAACTAGTGATGAGCGGGCACTACAATGACCAGTACTTGTAACTAGTGATGAGCGGGCACTACAATGACCAGTACTCGTAACTAGTGGTGAGTGGGCACTACAATGACCAGTACTCGTAACTAGTGATGAGCGGGCACTACAATGACTAGTACTCGTAACTAGTGATGAGCGGGCACTACAATGACTAGTACTCGTAACTAGTGGTGAGTGGGCACTACAATGATCAGTACTCGTAACTAGTGATGAGCGGGCACTACAAAGACCAGTACTCGTAACTAGTGATGAGCGGGCACTACAATGACCAGTACTTGTAACTAGTGATGAGCGGGCACTACAATGACCAGTACTCGTAACTAGTGGTGAGTGGGCACTACAATGACCAGTACTCGTAACTAGTGGTGAGTGGGCACTACAATGACCAGTACTCGTAACTAGTGGTGAGTGGGCACTACAATGACCAGTACTCGTAACTAGTGGTGAGTGGGCACTACAATGACCAGTACTCGTAACTAGTGGTGAGTGGGCACTACAATGACCAGTACTCGTAACTAGTGGTGAGTGGGCACTACAATGACCAGTACTTGTAACTAGTGATGAGCGGGCACTACAATGACCTGTACTTGTAACTAGTGATGAGTGGGCACTACAATGCTCGGTACTCGTAACTAGTGATGAGCGGGCACTACACTGCTCGGTACTCGTAACTAGTGATGAGCGGGCACTACACTGGTCGGTACTCGTAACTAGTGGTGAGTGGGCACTACAATGCTTGGAATTCGTTAAGAGCAGTTGTATGGTTGGATGGGCGTGAGTCAAGAGCTGAAATATAATGGAAGTGAATGGGAATATTTCCTGGAAAAATGCTTGAGTCCTGCATTGATTTTTATAATACGTGGGTGCTCGAGTAGCACCCATCCAAGCTTCCAACTGCACTTAACGAGTACCAAGCACCCGAGCATGGTAGTGCCCGCTCCTCACTAGTTACGAGTACTGAGCACCCGAGCATGGTAGTGCCCGCTCATCACTAGTTACGAGTACAGAGCACCCGAGCATGGTAGTGCCCGCTCATCACTAGTTACGAGTACAGAGCACCCGAACATGGTAGTGCCCGCTCATCACGAGTTAAGAGTACCAAGCATCCGAGCATGGTAGTGCCCGCTCATCACTAGTTACCAGTACCAAGCATCCGAGCATGGTAGTGCCCGCTCATCACTAGTTACAAGTACAGAGCACCCGAGCATGGTAGTGCCCGCTCATCACTAGTTACGAGTACAGAGCACCCGAACATGGTAGTGCCCGCTCATCACGAGTTACGAGTACCAAGCATCCGAGCATGGTAGTGCCCGCTCATCACTAGTTACCAGTACCAAGCATCCGAGCATGGTAGTGCCCGCTCATCACTAGTTACAAGTACAGAGCACCCGAGCATGGTAGTGCCCGCTCATCACTAGTTACAAGTACTGAGCACCCAAGCATGGTAGTGCCCGCTCATCACTAGTTACGAGTACTGAGCACCCGAGCATGGTAGTGCCCGCTCATCACTAGTTACGAGTACTGAGCACCCGAGCATGGTAGTGCCCGCTCATCACTAGTTATGAGTACTGAGCACCCGAGCATGGTAGTGCCCGCTCATCACTAGTTACAAGTACTGAGCACCCGAGCATGGTAGTGCCCGCTCATCACTAGTTACAAGTACTGAGCACCCGAGCATGGTAGTGCCCGCTCATCACTAGTTACGAGTACTGAGCACCCGAGCATGGTAGTGCCCGCTCATCACTAGTTATGAGTACTGAGCACCCGAGCATGGTAGTGCCCGCTCATCACTAGTTACGAGTACTGAGCACCCGAGCATGGTAGTGCCCGCTCATCACTAGTTACGAGTACTGAGCACCCGAGCATGGTAGTGCCCGCTCATCACTAGTTACGAGTACTGAGCACCCGAGCATGGTAGTGCCTGCTCATCACTAGTTACGAGTACTGAGCACCCGAGCATGGTAGTGCCCGCTCATCACTAGTAACGAGTACTGAACACCCGAGCATGGTAGTGCCCGCTCATCACTAGTTACGAGTACTGAGCACCTGAGCATGGTAGTGCCCGCTCATCACTAGTTATGAGGACTGAGCACCCGAGCATGGTAGTGCCCGCTCATCACTAGTTACCAGTACTGAGCACCCGAGCATGGTAGTGCCCGCTCATCACTAGTTACGAGTACTGAGCACCCGAGCATGGTAGTGCCCGCTCATCACTAGTTATGAGGACTGAGCACTCGAGCATGGTAGTGCCCGCTCATCACTAGTTACGAGTACTGAGCACCCGAGCATGGTGCCCGCTCATCACTAGTTACGAGTACTGAGCACCCGAGCATGGTAGTGCCCGCTCATCACTAGTTACGAGTACAGAGCACCTGAGCATGGTAGTGCCCGCTCATCACTAGTTACAAGTACAGAGCACCAGAGCATGGTAGTGCCCGCTCATCACTAGTTACGAGTACTGAGCACCCGAGCATGGTAGTGCCCACCTCTAACAGCAGCAGGAAAATCAGAGATCTGACTGTAAACACGTACCGGTGTGGAGCACGTCTCAAGCCGGCGTTCATAGGAGATGATGATTACAGCAGTCCAGAGCAGCGCTGATACATTGTTCTGTACGGCAGAAGTTATCGGAATATCGCAGCTTCAAGTCACCTAAAGAGATTAGTAAAAACAGGAAAAAGTGAAAAAAAAAAAGGTTTAAAAAATGTGAAGGAAAAAAAAAACAAATAAAACTTAAATACGGCTATGTTGATGGAAAAATAAACAAGTTTTGGATCTTGGAAGAAGAAAATGAAAAAATAAAAATGAAAAGCAGAAAATCGCCTGGTGGTGAAGGGGTTACAACTTATTTGCATGGCTAACCGGGCCAGAATGGTGAGAGCCTCGGAAAATAGCAAAATATCGCACATTTTGTAAACAATTATTGTAGTGAATGTGGAAAATGCCGTCACACATTTCTCCCATTGTGCGCAGTGTATTTTATATTGTGCGATCAGGCAGGAAAAAAAATAATAATATGGTATATATTTTTAAAGAAAAACTATTGTGCATGAAACCGTCCTAAAAAGACACTTATTATTCAGGGCACTCAGTATTCAGGCTTATCACATACTGGCAAGTAGATGGCACCGACACCACCGAGTAACTGAGCTCATGAGGGAAGCAGAGGCGGCCATCTTGTGGACGGCCCTTGTAACTGTTTAATGAAGGCGTCATACCCACAATACACCTCTGTATGGAGCTGGAGCAGAGGCTTCTTTATAAAGAGCCTTATAATCTCCATATACAGCTGTGCAGGCAAATTCTGCACATATCCATACTTACAGAGAAACACTAGGCCTCAATTCTCAAAACGGTTCCTTGGCCCTAGCAACCAATCACAGCTTAGCTCTCACTGTTGAAACAGCTCTGGTAAAATGAAAGCTGCGCTGTGATTGGTTGCTATGGATTTCTTTTAAACAGTTTTGATAAATCTGCCCCATAATTAGAGGTAAATGAAGGCACATGAAGAGATCCAGTGTAGAAATTCCCAATTAGATGTGTATATATGTCCAAGAGAGACAAGCGAGAGAGATGGAGGGAGGGAGAGAAAAAGAGGGAGAGGGGGAGAGATTGGGGAGGGAGAGAGAGAGACGGGGGAGGGAGAGAAAGAGAGACGGGGGGAGGGAGAGAGAGAGACGGGGGCAGGGAGAGAGAGAGAAAGAGAGACGGGGGAGGGAGAGAGAGAGACGGGGGGAGGGAGAGAAAGACGGGGAGAGAGAGAAAAAGAGAGACGGGGAGAGAGAAAAAGAGAGACGGGGATGGAGAGAGATTGGGGAGGGAGAGAGAGACGGGGAGAGAGACGGGGGAGAGACGGGGGAGAGAGAAAAAGAGAGACGGGGGAGGGAGAGAGATTGGGGAGGGAGAGAGAGAGACGGGGGAGGGAGAGACGGGGGAGGGGGAGAGACGGGGGAGGGAGAGAAAAAGAGAGACGGGGGGAGGGAGAGAGATTGGGAAGGGAGAGAGAGAGACTGGGGAGCGGGAGAGAGAGAGACGGGGGGGAGGGAGAGAAAGAGAGGGAGACGGGGAGAGGGAGAGAGATTGGGGAGGGAGAGAGAGACGGGGAGAGACGGGGGAGAAAGAAAAAGAGAGACGGGGGAGGGAGAGAGATTGGGGAGGGGAGGGAGACAGAGATGGGGGGGTGGGAGAGAGAGACGGGGAAGAGAGAGAGACGAGGGGGAGAGAGATGGGGAGGGAGAGAGACAGGGGCGCGAGAGAAAGAAAGAGAGACGGGGGAGGGAGAGAGAGATTGGGGGGCGGGAGAGAGAGACGGGGGAGAGAGAGAGATGGGGAAGGAGAGAGACGAGGGGGGATGGGGGGAGAGAGAGGGACGGGGGAGGGAGAGAGAGACATGGAGGGAGAGAGAGACGGGGGGAGGGGGAGGTAGAGAGACGGGGGAGGGAGAGAGAAGGGGGGAGGGAGAGAGAGACGGGGGAGGGAGAGAGATGGGGGAGGGCAATAGAGATAGAGAAGACACCCTCAGCAGAAGTCAAGCTGGGTTCATGTCAAACCATCCCACCACGGACCACATTTACACCCTGCAAAGCCTCATCAAGACTCACGTCCACGGCAAAAAAATGGGAAAATATTTGCATGTTTTGTGGACTTCAAGAAGGCCTTTTGCTCAGTGTGGCACCCAGGCCTGTTCCTTAAACCTATGATATGATCAAGAACTCATTCACTGAGAACCGCTGCAGCGTGAAGGTGAACGGAAAGAGGACGGCCTTCATCCGGCAGAGCCGCGGGGTAAGACAGGGCCGCAGCCTGAGCCCAACTCTATTCAATATCTACATAAATGGACTGGCCGCAGCCCTGGAATTCTCCTCTGCCCCAGGTCTCAGCCTGCAGGACCGAGAGGTGAAGATCCTGCTGTACGCAGATGACCTCCTGCTGCTTTCCCCAACCGAGAGAGGCCTCCAAGATAGCCTGGCTGTGCTAGCAACATTCAGCACCACATGGGCTTTCCACATCAACCAAAAGACCAAAGTCATGGTGTTTCAGAAGAGGAATAATAACGAAACCTCCACTCCCTGCCTCACACTAAATGGCGCCGCGCTGAAGAAGACCAGCAGCTATACCACCTCGGTCTGGAGCTAAGCCAAACCGGGAGTCTCAAGCAAGCAGCAGAAACCCTGAAAGAGAAAGCGTGCAGAACCTTCCGCGCCATCAGAAGACAACTATATCACCTCAACCACCGGTGAGAGTCTGGCTCAAAATATTTGACAGCGTCATTGTCGGGGGCGGGGAAGGACGCCGCTGCGCTCGCTAACACTCGGGTCCGGCGCTGCTGCGATGGCTGCTCGGTGGCTCGAGCGGTGGGCCGGATCCGGGGACTCGAGCGGCGCTCTTCGCCCGTGAGTGAAAGGGGGTAGTTTGGTTTGGGGATTTGGTCCGTGACGCCACCCACGGGTTGTGGTGAGGTTGGACACCACCGCTGCTGGTGACGGGGATCCCGGGAGCGATGGCAGGGAGCAGCTGGGATGTTATTTTCCCCCTCCGTGGGTAGGGGTTGGTGGTCCTGGGGCCCGGTGAGGTGACGGGGAGGCAGGGTTGGATGGGTGCAGGGTCACCTGGACTGCGCAGCGCGGTGCCGGACGGCACAGTTGTACTCACTCAGCCAAAAATGTACGCAAAGTCTCTGGTAAACCAAACGGCTGGATGGACGGGTCCCGCAGCCGGCTGCTGTGACTTCTCCCGGACGGTTGGTGGTGGCTGCCTTTCCCTGCACCTTTGTGTATGTTCGGTCCCGATGGATTCCCACCGGTAACCCGCTCCCCAGCGTATATATGTGTCAGAGGAGCCCTTTTGCCCGCAGGCTCTGGCCCTTGGAACTCTAGCTGTGGTGGTAGCTGTATTTCCTTTTGCTGGTCGGACGGTTGCCTTCAATCGGGTCTTGGCTGTTAGAAAACCCCTGGGGTTCCGGTCACTGACGGATTTGACCTCTAATGGCGACTCCAAGCCTGGTCGGGGTCCGCGGCCCCTGCCTGTGTGTGCTGGCTTCACTTCGCTCCCCGGTTCGGTACCGGCGGGTCACTGCCCGTCCCTGGTCCTACTGTTCCGCATTGATCTGCCTCTCCTGCAGACGGCCACCACTGTCTGCCAACCTTGCTCTTGGTGCCCGGGTCACACACCCGGACACGGTCAGCCTGCTCCTCCACTACTTCTTCACTCTTTACTCCTTCACTTCCCTAACTGCACTCTCTCTGCACTGACTTCCTTCTCCCGCCTCCAGGACTGTGAACTCCTCAGTGGGTGGGGCCAACTGCCTGGCTCCGCCCCACCTGGTGTAGACATCAGCCCCTGGAGGGAGGCAGCAAGGATTTTGTGTCTGGCTGATGTGCCTGTCTCAGGGTGGGGGTGTATGTTGTAGTACCTGTGACGACCTGGCTAGTCGAGGGCGCCACATCATCACCCCTATACTGCTATATGGCAGCGAGGTATGGGGCCCAGTGACCTACCCAGTCCAGAAAAAGTGGGATTCCAGCCCAACCGAAGACTTCCATCTGGAGTTCTGCAAATATCTCCTCCAAGTCCATCGCAGCACCTCAAACATAGCCTGTCGGGCAGAGCTGGGCCGATCCCCCTTATGGCTCAGTATACACAAGAGGGCGCTATCACACCAGGCGCACATACAGAACAGCAACCCCAGCTCCTACAATTGTAAAGCCCCGCTGAGCCGGAGCCCAGAGCAAGCCAGGAACCCTGGCAGCCAGTCCAGCCAAAGTCAGCAACACCCCCTGACAAAAGCCCAAATAAAAGAGATCTCAGAGAGCTGCAAGATGCAATACATAGAGGACTGGAAGAGTGAATTAGAGAACACCCAGAAACTCTCCATCTACCGGTCACTGCGGAGGGACTACACTCTGGCCCCGTATCTGGAAAGGTTACGCCACCCCAAAGACAGGCAGACCCTGAGCCTGTACAGACTGAGTGTCCACAGCCTAGAGGTGGAAACAGGGCGGCACCGACAGACATACAAGCCGCGGG
>NC_134362.1:198533036-198550536 GCF_048569485.1 Anomaloglossus baeobatrachus | reverse complement strand
ACATTTAATGGGTCTGCACACACATCCGTGTTTTGACATGGACCATTTGTCCGTGTGCTCCGCATGGCAACATACTTGTTTTTCTCCGGCAGTACAGGCCTCACACGAAGCGCACATTGATGGGATTTGTGTGACAAATACCGGAGAAAACACAGGTGACATAAAAATAAAGAATTTTTATACTTACCTATCTTGGGAGCTGCTGTTGCTTCCGGGCCCACTCATTATGCTTCATGAATATTCACTGCAGTCACCACAGACCCATAACTAACAGCAGCGCTGGAGACAGGTAAGTATAGCAGATAATGCTGTCCGTGTGTTATCCAGATGTCACAGGGATAGCACAAGTAAAAGACGCACTCAGGCACACATACACACCTTCACCACAGACTGTGCAAACCATTAGTGTTTTGCACGGACGTATGAAGGAGGCCATAAGGGTACTGCACAAGAATCACGCGAGAGACATCAGAACAAAACATTGGAGGTAAAGGAATTGATCACCAGGTTGTTGCTATGTAATCTGAGAGTAGGATGATGTAAGGGCAGAGACCCTGATTCCAGCGATGTGTCACTTACTAAGCTGCTTTTTGCAGTTTTGATATAATCCCAGTTTTCTCTGCTGCAGATCTACCATCCCTCTGAATGCCGAGCTCTGCATAACCGCACCCAAACCACTGATTGGCAGCTATCCGTGTACACTGTTCACAGGCAGAAAGCCACTGCCAATCAGTGATGTGGGTGGAGCTACACAGAATAGGTGGCACAAAACAGCTAGTGTAGTGATAATCTTCTGCTGATAAAACACTGATTTTATTGAAACAGCAACACACAAACCAGTAAGTGATATTACTGGAATCAGTAATGCCCGACCACTGAAACCCAAAAACAATGAAAGAGACAGAAGTAATAAAAAGGTATTTTTTTTATTTTTATCAATACATACAACCCCTTTAAAAAGGTATTTGATTAGCGGAATATCATATATATATTACACACTCCTGGCAACCAATCAGATGGCTGCTCTCATTCCCAAAATGCAGCTTTGAGTTCACCACACCCATGAGTACCCAAAAGTGCGAGCGCTGTATGATCAATAATGAAGACGGATTTGAGTTCGGATGTAAATGTCAGAGTCATTGTGGCTCCAGGTAACGGCTGATGTCTGTCCCGGGTCCCATATATACACGGTGTTCCAAATTATTATGCAAAAAATATTTTTTCATATTTTCCTAAATTAACTTTATGAATTGCAGGCATTGTTATTTTCCAGTCATCTACTATTCGAGTATAATTGAAATGTTTTTGATGCCGATGAAAACAGTGTATTTTTAAAAATAACAAACACTCAAAATGCATGTTCCAAATTATTATGCACAGCAGAGTTTTCAACCTTTTTATTTTTATTTTGAAAAACAAAATGGTCAATTGTGGAATTCTCAGCATTATCCGCTTATTACAAAATGAAATTAACAGTTTTCAAGTCAAAACTTAATTCTAGGTGATGTTACATTTGCACATAGGACGCTTTGTTCGAAAGAAGCTTCTGAACTCTCTCGTCCATGGAATTTGTCAGTTTTTGGATGGTTTGTGCTTCAATTGTTTTGCATGTGGACAGAAAACCCTCCAAGAGCTGTTGCTTAAATGTGAACTGCCTCCCGCCATCATAGACACTCCTTTTGATGATGCTCCAGAGGTTCTCAATGGGGTTGAGGTCAGGGGAAGATGGTGGCCACACCATAAGTTTGTCCTCTTTTATGCCCATAGCCGCCAGAGATGCAGATGTGTTATTTGCAGCATGAGATGGTGCATTATCATGCATGATAATGATCTTGCTGCGGATTGCACAGTTCTTCCTCCTGAACCATGGCAGGAAGTGCTGTTTTAGAAACTCTACATAGATTATGGAGTTCATCTTTACCCCTTCAGGAATCCTAAAGGGCCCGACAATCTCTCTCCCCATGATTCCAGCCCAAAACATTACTCCACCTCCTCCTTGTTGGCACCTTAGCCGTGTTTTCATGGGGTGTCCATCAACCGGCCATCCTCCACTCCATCCATCCATCTGGACCATCGAGCATTGCACGGCCCTCATCGGTGAACAAAGCAGTTTGGAAGTCAGTCTTCATGTATGGTTTGGCCACTAGAGCCATTTCTGCTTGTGTGCAGTGGATAGAGGTGGTGGACAGGATGGCTTCCGCACGGCTACAAACCTCTGAAGGACCCTGCATCTTGTTGTTCGGGGGACGTTGGAGGCACCAGCAGCTTCACTTGTCTGCTGCTATGACAAGGCATTTAGCAGCTGCTCTTTTAACCTGACGCAATTGCCTGTTGGAAAGAGTCCTCAATTTCTCCTTATCAGCACGCACACGCGTGTGCTGTGATCAGCTACATACTTCATTGTGCAATGATCACGATGAAGTGTCTTGGCAATGTTGATTGTAGTCGTGCCTTCACCTAAATACTCACTATTTGTTGCTTCTCAGCAGCGACACATCCTTTTTCTTTCCCATTTTGGCAAAAAACGTAGGCTGCTTAATAATGTGGAACAGCCTTCTTAAGTAGTCTAGCCTTTATATGGACTCACCTAACGCCAAACTAATGTGCACAGGTCTCTGCAATTGCTTTCAGTGATATAAAGAGCCCTGACACCATCGCCAGCAATGATATAAAGTGATATAAAGAGCCCTGACACCATCACCAGCAATGCTATAAAGAGCCCTCACACCATCACCAGCAATGCTATAAAGAGCCCTGACACCATCACCAGCAATGCCAAAAAGAGCCCTGACACCATCACCAGCAATGCCAAAAAGAGTCCAGACACCATCACCAGCAATGCCAAAAAGAGTCCAGACACCATCACCAGCAATGATATAAAGAGCCCGGACACCATCACCAGCAATGCTATAAAGAGCCCGGACACCATCACCAGCAATGCTATAAAGAGTCCGGACACCATCACCAGCAATGATATAAAGTGATATAAAAAGCCCTGACACCATCACCAGCAATGCTATAAAGAGCCCGGACACCATCACCAGCAATGCTATAAAGAGTCCGGACACCATCACCAGCAATGCTATAAAGAGTCCGGACACCATCACCAGCAATGCTATAAAGAGCCCTGACACCATCACCAGCAATGCTATAAAGAGTCCGGACACCATCACCAGCAATGCTATAAAGAGCCCTGACACCATCACCAGCAATGCTATAAAGAGTCCGGACACCATCACCAGCAATGCTATAACGAGCCCTGACACCATCACCAGCAATGCTATAAAGAGGCCTGACACCATCACCAGCAATGCTATAAAGAGGCCTGACACCATCACCAGCAATGCTATAAAGAGCCCTGACACCATCACCAGCAATGCTATAAAGAGCCCTGACACCATCACCAGCAATGCTATAAAGAGCCCTGACACCATCACCAGCAATGAGTTTAAATGAGAAACAAAAAAATGTCTAACCTTATCACTCCTAAACTCTTTTTGCATAATAATTTGGAACACAGTGTATACTTGAAACATCTCAGCTGCAACCTGGGGGCGATCTTTCAAAAACCCCTTTAAAGGGAACCTGTCACCTGAATTTTCGCTATCCTGGGCTGCATTCTAGAAAGGTTCCTCTTGCTACTGACCCCCCTTTCACACCTAAATAAACACTTTATAAAATCTCTTGGGGGTTGTCACCTGAGAAGGAATTGAGCCCTTTAAGGATAAAACAATCGCTTGAAAAGCATTTCCCAAATGTACTATTTCATCATTCAAATATTTATCCTAATCTGTAGTGATTACCATGGACGTCTATGGGAAAAATCACATATCTAGCAATCGCCAAAATCTCCTTATAGTGATACAAATACACCTTGATATCCCAATTGTAGCAATGGCTTCCAAGATCTCTGCTTGCGGTCAGTAGGTGTGACCATGCTTTTTGGATTTGTGAACTCAAAATTAGAAACATTCTTAATGATGTTTCTTATTTGCACCTTTAATTACAAGAAAACTATATTTACTGCTTCACAATTGTAAAAATATCTGCTGCCTATTGTCACCACTAGGGGGCGATCTGTACATGGTTATTATAGGGGTTTCTTAAAGATCGCCCCCTAGTGGTAGCAGCTGAGAGTTTTCAAGTATGTGTAAGAAACAAATAACTGTTTATTTATAAACCAAAAGATACATTGTTGCAAGTTTCTACTCACCTTATTGGGCAATCTGGATATGGTTATTAAAGGGAACCTGTCACCTGAATTTTCGCTATGAAACTAAAAGAATCCCCTTCTGCAGCGTCATCCAAGTACCATAATCTCGTGCCCGCGCTTTTCCCTCTGCCTCCACATTTATAGCGCTGGCCATATCCACGTTGCCTATTACCGCGGGCACGAGATTATGGGCGGGTACTTGGATGACGCTGCAGAAGGGGATTCTTTTAGTTTCATAGCGAAAATTCAGGTGACAGGTTCCCTTTAATAACCATATACAGATTGCCCAATAAGGTGAGTAGAAACTTGCAACAATGTATCTTTTGGTTTATAAATAACAGTTATTTGTTTCTTACACATACTTGAAAACTCTCAGCTGCTACCACTAGACGGCGATCTTTAAGAAACCCCTATAATAACCATGTACAGATCGCCCCCTAGTGGTGACAATAGGCAGCAGATATTTTTACAATTGTGAAGCAGTAAATAGTTTCCTTGTAATTAAAGGTGCAAATAAGAAAACAGATCATTAAGAATGTTTCTAATTTGAAGATCATGGAACTCACAAATCCAAAAAGCATGTTCACACCTACTGACCGCAAGCAGAGATCTTGGAAGCCATTGCTACAATTGGGATATCAAGGTGTATTTGTATCACTATAAAAGGAGATTATGGCGATTGCTAGATATGTGATTTTCCCATAGACTTCCATGGTAATGACTACCGATTAGGATAGTCGAATGATGAAATAGTATATTTGGGAATTGCTTTTCAAGCGATTGTTTTATCCTTAAAGGGATCAATTCCTCCGCAGGTGATAACCCCCAATTATTTCTTTCAAATCTATTGCATATACCTGTGCGGCTGATACCTCCGAGAACACGCTGCAGTCTCTGTGGTATAGTGTACAGTGCAGATGATGGATATAGTGTAATGTAACAGTCACATCGTGTTTATGACTCAGTTTCGAATCGCAGCCATCATCATTACAATGAATCAGACGGATAAAAGCTGACACCCGACTGTACCGCGACGGCTGCGATAACAGCTCTGAAAGGAAGCAGCGGTAAAACGGTTTAGGTTATAAGACTGCGCTGAAAGCGTGAAAAAAATGTAATTTATTTAAATAGCACAATGGCCTCTAAATCTTATATTGCTGACCTTGAAATACAACCTCCTCCAGCACATTACAACAGCACCACCTAGTGGTGGGAAATGGAAGCGCAAGTGCAGTGGATAATATCAGCCAAAGTATCTATTCTAGTACATAGGGGGCAGTATTATAGTAGTTATATTCTCATACATAGGGGGCAGTATTATAGTAGTTACAGTGCCTACAAGTAGTCTTCAACCCCTGCAGATTTAGCAGGTTTGATAAGATGCAAATAAGTTAGAGGCTGCAAACTTCAAACAAGAGCAGGATTTATTAACAGATGAATAAATCTTACAAACCAACAAGTTATGTTGCTCAGTTAAATTTTAATACATTTTCAACATAAAAGTGTGGGTCAATTATTATTCAACCGCTAGGTTTAATATTTTGTGGAATAACCCTTGTTTGCAATTACAGCTAATAATCGTCTTTTATAAGACCTGATCAGGCCGGCACAGGTCTCTGGAGTTATCTTGGCCCACTCCTCCATGCAGATCTTCTCCAAGTTATCTAGGTTCTTTGGGTGTCTCATGTGGACTTTAATCTTGAGCTCCTTCCACAAGTTTTCAATTGGGTTAAGGTCAGGAGACTGACTAGGCCACTGCAACACCTTGATTTTTTCCCTCTTGAACCAGGCCTTGGTTTTCTTGGCTGTGTGCTTTGGGTCGTTGTCTTGTTGGAAGATGAAATGACGACCCATCTTAAGATCCTTGATGGAGGAGCAGAGGTTCTTGGCCAAAATCTCCAGGTAGGCCGTGCTATCCATCTTCCCATGGATGCGGACCAGATGGCCAGGTACTTGGCTGAGAAACAGCCCCACAGCATGATGCTGCCACCACCATGCTTGACTGTAGGGATGGTATTCTTGGGGTGGTATGCACTGCCATCCAGTCTCCAAACGTCACGTGTGTGGTTGGCACCAAAGATCTCGATCTTGGTCTCATCAGACCAGAGAACCTTGAACCAGTCTGTCTCAGACTCCTCCAAGTGATCATGAGCAAACTGTAGACGAGCCTTGACATGACGCTTTGAAAGTAAAGGTACCTTACGGGCTCGTCTGGAATGGAGACCATTGCGGTGGAGTACGTTACTTATGGTATTGACTGAAACTAATGTCCCCACTGCCATGAGATCTTTCCCGGAGCTCCTTTCTTGTTGTCCTTGGGTTAGCCTTGACTCTTCGGACAAGCCTGGCCTCGGCACGGGTGGAAACTTTCAAAGGCTGTCCAGGCCGTGGAAGGCTAACAGTAGTTCCATAAGCCTTCCACTTCCGGATGATGCTCCCAACAGTGGAGACAGGTAGGCCCAACTCCTTGGAAAGGGTTTTGTACCCCTTGCCAGCCTTGTGACCCTCCACGATCTGGTCTCTGATGGCCTTGGAATGCTCCTTTGTCTTTCCCATGTTGACCATGTATGAGTGCTGTTCACAAGTTTGGGGAGGGTCTTAATTAGTCAGAAACGGCTGGAAAAAGAGATAATTAATCCAAACATGTGACGCTCATTGTTCTTTGTGCCTGAAATACTTCTTAATACTTTAGGGGAACCAAACAGAATTCTGGTGGTTTGAGGGGTTGAATAATAAATGACCCTCTGAATAAACTTTTCACAATTTTAAAAAAAAATAAAAGAAATAACATTCTTTTTTGCTGAATTTCACACTTCCAGGCTGATCTACAGTCCAAATGTCACAATGCCAAGTTAATTCCGAATGTGTAAACCTGCTAAATCTGCAGGGGGTTGAATACTACTTGTAGGCACTGTATATTCTTGTACATAGGGGGCAGTATTATAGTAGTTATATTCTTCTACACAGGGGGAAGTATTATAGTAGTTATATTCTTGTATATAGGGGGCGGTATTATAGTAGCTATATTCTTGTACATAGGGGGAGTATTATAGTAGTTATATTCTTGTCCATAGGGAGCAGTATTATAGTAGTTATATTCTTGTACATAGGGGCAGTATTATAGTAGTTATATTCTTGTATATAGGGGCAGTATTATAGTAGTTATATTCTTGTATATAGGGGGCAGTATTATAGTAGTTATATTCTTGTACATAGGGGGCAGTATTATAGCAGTTATATTCTTGTACATAGGGGCAGTATTATAGTAGTTATATTCTTGTACATAGGGGGCAGTATTATAGTAGTTATATTCTTGTACATAGGGGGCAGTATTATAGTAGTTGTAACCTTAATGTACATGTACTTTTAGGATTAATTCCAACTTTGTTTTCATTCTTTCTATATATAAATAACACTCGAGTCTTCGCTGTGGTGAGAGCTCCGGTTTAATATATAAAGGTTATATAAACTGTACATTTGTCAGACACTTAATTTATAAAATCGCAATATATAATTTTCTTTATTTATAACAAGCATTTACATATATGTTTTCTGGCTCTGGGCCAGGATGAGTTCTTCTCTAAAAAAAACATCATAAAATCACAATGTTGTAAAGGAAAAAAAAAGGAAAAAAAAAAAATTCTCTTTAGTGCAGGGTCGTCCTTGTATCGTTTCCGGGAGACGCAGAGGTCCGGATTTTGGTTTTGACAGTCACTGATTAGCGATGCTGCTGGCGGTGTCCCCCCCCCTCCTCCGGTCATAGTATCAACCTCTGATTAATTATTTTTCTGTTAATTTCTGCCAGCGCCACCGAGAACACAAAAGCCTTTTCATCCGAGAGGTTGGCGTACATGTCCACCTCCTTCTCCTGTTTCTCTACAAAAAAGAAAGAAAAAATATGAAAAAAAAAAGACAATATGTGGCCATTTAAAAAAAAATAAATAAATAAAAAAAAAATAGGCAGCAACAGGAACCCAGCAGCGATGGTGGACCTGGACTGTAAGAGTCCGGATTAGCGCGGTTTCAAACATACCCGAGCGCCGGGCGCGGAATTCTCAGGGAATTCCAGCAAATCGTCCGGATCCGGCTTAAGAATGAAGCAAGCGTTTCATACTTACGGATTCTCCGGCACCTCTATAACTGCTCCTGCGGCCAGTCACTCTTCTTCCAGGGCCACTCATTATCGCTCATGCATATGCACTGCTTTCCCCACCCACCATCCTGTCCTGGTGTCTGTGATTGGTTGCAGTCAGACACGCCCCCAGCCTGGGTGACAGTGCCTGCCTGCAACCAATCACAGGTGCTGCCTGCAGGTCAGTATCACGGTACAAAAATAAAATAAAAAAATATTTGGCGTAAGGTCCTCCCATATTATACCAGCACAGATAAATCATACAGGCCTCAGCCCCTATCCAAGCGCTTATCTTGGCTGTGTATCAAAATAGCAGGAAATCTCATGCGGCTTTTTTTTTTTTTTAATTATTTAAATAGTTAAAAAAAAAAGCGTGCGGTCGTCCCTTCCTTTCCCCCTTCCCCCTCCCCAAAGTTTGATACCCAGCCAAGATCAAGCCAACAGCTGGGGGCTGGTATTCCCAGTCTGGGAGACCCATGCTTATTGGGCCACCCTAGCCTAAACGTAGTAGCCTGCAGCCAACCAAGATTGTCGCATCAGATGTGACAGTCCCGGCTCTTCCAGATTGCCCTGGTGCGATGGCAATGGGTTAATTGGTTAATGTCAGCTCACAGCTGCCACCAAGCCCTAGATCAGTAATGGGAGGAGTCTGAGACCCCTTATTACTAATCTGTAAGTAAAAAGAAAAAAAAACACTCCAAAAATGATTTGACATAAAATACAAAAAACAAAGCACCCTCTTTCCTCAATTTATTAACCTCAAAAACACCCCTGCAGGTCCAGTGTAATCCACACAAGGTCTCACAACGTTTCCGGATTCTCTCCATCTGAGTTCACACCAAGCGGCCATAGAACATGACTGCCCACTGTAAGCTGCAGGCAGAGACTGAGCCGTGTGATCAGCAGTGAGGTCACTCAGGCTATTTGCGGTCACATGTGGAGGACCATGGTAACCTCCACGTGTGACCACAAATCAACTGAAAGACGTCACGGCAGACCGCATGGCTCATTGATTCTCTGCCTGAGCTTCACAGTGGGCGGTCATGTTCTATGGCTGCTCAGTGTGCATTCAGACGTAGGAGAGCTGAAACCTCGTATGGATTACGTCAGACCTGCAGGGGTGCTTAGGGGGGTTAATAAAGTTGTGAAAGAGGGTGGTTTGTTTTATTAATTTCAAATAAACAATTTGGGTGTTTGTGTTTATTACTTTTCACTTACAGCACTTGCAGATTAGTAATGGGGGGGTCTTAGATGCCTCTCATTACTAATCTAGAGCATAGTGGCAGCTGTGAGCTGACATTTACCAAATATTACCCTGATTGCCACCGCACCAGGTAAAGCACTGGAACGGTCGCATTTAATGGATGCAGCAATCCCGGGCAGCTGCAAGCTGCCATTCTTAGGCTGGGGGGCTCCCAATAACCATGAGTCTCCCCAACCTGAGAACATCAGCTCCCAGCTGGCTTTATCTTGGCTGGGTATCAGAATTAGAGGGGGGTGGGGGGAAACAAGCACACGGCTGAGGGCTGCAACCTGTAACCATAATCTTTATCTGAGCTGGTATCACAATATGGGGGGACGCCGCGCCAATTGTTTTATTTATTTTTACACCACGATACTGACCCCCAGACAGCGCCTGTGATTAGTTGTAGTCAGATGCGGTCACACAGGCCGGGGGCGCGTCTGACTGCAACCAATCACAGATGCCAGACTGGCCGGTGGGCGGGAAAGCCGTGCATATGGATGAGCAATAATGAGCGGCCGCGGGAGCAGTAACAGCTGTGCCGGAGTCTTGGTAAGTATGAAGCACTCGCTCTCATGCCCCTATCCCTTCTAGCACCATTTTTAAATGCCAGATTCTAGTACCCATAGACTTATATGGGGAGCGGCGTCCAGCCAGATAACTGGGACCAATGCCTGGCTGGAACTGGGATTTTTTTTTTTAACTTGGTCCCGGTTATCTGTGAGTCCGTCCAGCACTAGAACCCAGCAGTAAGTGTGCCCTGCAGTAAGGAATAACGTTTGGAACACCATTCTAAGTCTGAACTGGGTGCAAAAACCTAAAAAAACAAAAAAAAAAAACATAAAAAAGTCAGTATTCACACAGCAGTTTCTGCTATTCCATGTATTCCCCTTACATAGTCACTGGTGTGCATACCTTATCTCCCCATAGTGTGCCCTGCAGCGCCCCCAGAGGCCAAATTAAGCCTTACACAAATCCAAATTAAGTCAATTTTTGCAATCACTTTCCTGAGGGATCGATCATAATTCTGAAAACTTAAAGGGGATCTCCCGTCTCATAACTGGATTAATGGCAAGATTTAAAAGTGACTTCTTAAACTGGAATATTGATAGCTTATCAATATCAGTTTGATTGGGGGGGGGTCTATCAGCTCATTTTTTGGATGGAACAGCGCCATTCATCTTGTAGTGGCCGTCCCTGGTAATGCAGCTCAGACCGCTGCAGTACCAGAAACGACCACTACAAAAAGCATGGCGCTGTGTCTATAAAATCCACTGACAGAGGGGCTGCCAGGAGGGGGCGCTCCACTCATCCGATACCCCAAGGATCAGCCATTAGTATTAAAATCCTGGAAAGATGCTTTTAAAGTGAAAATGACCAAAACAATTAAAGGTAAATGATGCAACAACATAAATGACAGACGCTATTGAAACCTCTATATAAAGATGCCTCTGCCCCAATATAAACAATATAAGCAGCCAAATTCTGACTTTTGCCCCCTAGTGGTCAGGACGAGAGGAAGGGCAGATTATTTCTGCAGAAATAGTAGGATTTTAAATGCAGCTCTGGAGGTGACTGGAGTATAAGATCTGAGGTAGCTTATAGGACCTGCAGTATATGCTGCTTTATATACCACCATAAAAAAGAGCCAGGCGCTGCCATGTAAAGCACAGTATGGCGACATTATCAGACTGAGACATATACACATGACACATAGTAACATCTTACACATATATAATATATATATATATATATATATATATATATATATATATATATACACACATATATACACATATATACATATGTGTGTATGTATATGTATATATATATATATATATATATATTGGATATGTATGTATGTATGTATGTATGTATGTATGTATGTATATATGTATGTATGTATGTATATGTGTGTGTGTGTGTGTGTGTGTGTGTGATATATATATATATTTATAGAAAAAAAAAAAACAAACACAGGAAAACACAAGACATGGATATCACATAACAGCACAGTACAACATATGGGGAATATGACAGTTCTGAATGTCGCAGATACACATTTAAAAGGGACAGTGATTTTTAGTGTGATGTTTGTTGCTCCCCAAAAAAATCCAGGAGAGAATTCATGATCCATAAATCCACAGACACCAGGAAGCTGAGAATCTTTGGAAAAATAAAAAGTATAAAAATAACAACCGATGCTTTACCGAGCAATTGCCGCCCCCGTACAATTGCTCCCAAGCAGTTACATTACCTTCTCCCATCCACTGCTGCCTCCGGCCCCCGCGGTCTCCCCGATGTGCTCTCAAATCTTCGCCGTATCTTGTCACCGTCCCTTTAATTCCGAAGTTCTTGCCGCTCCTCCCTGCTGCCAAGTAAGACTAATGGGTTAGGGTTAATCCGTAAGAGGGGGAGGGGGGGAATGGGGAGACGTGGCTGGTGATGGGTGTCCGGGGTAGACAAAAGTGGGAACCACAGGAGATGACAGCAATGGAAAACAGGCAGAGAGCAGAAGCACAGCGCCCCCTGCTGGCTGCCTGCTCTGTCCAGATATAGGAATGGGGTAAGGTCATGGGGGGGGAAATTACCGGGATTTAGATATAGTGATAGGTTGTGGGTTTCCATATTTGGGGACAATCTATACAGTATTTCTGGCTAAAATATTAAAAATGTTGCACCATTTGCCTTCTATAGCCGCTGTGTTACACTATTGCTGGCTGCAGAATGAGTTAACTGAGAATCCATCAGTGAGCTCACTATAATGGAGAGTTTGTAACTCTTGTCTGTCTCGGAGAAAAACAAGGATTCATCATGACCTTCAACTGAATAAACGTTTTGAGAGTTCTGCGCCTTTAAAATTTAACCCCTTACCTTTTTCCTCCTCCTGTTTCTTGGTGGCCGCCGTCTTCGGCCGCCCCCTGCCGCGGCGGATCGGGTCCGACTGGCTGTTGGATCGGGACCGTCTCCTGTTTTCCAAGTCTTTACGGACGGTGGAGATGATCCGCTCTCGCTTTATTCGCTCCGTCCGTCGTCTTTTGGGATCGGATCGATTTTCTGTAAAAGGGGAGAGGGGGTGAAAAGGGTCCAGAACTAGACAGATCGACCCCCCCACAAGTTAAATCGCACCCCACAATCAGATTAGCCAATCAAACGGCTAAGCTAGAGTGCTGTATATCCCCCCCCCCCCCCAACACCCCCACCCCCCGTGTTCCTGATATTTTTCGCACCCCCTCCCCATATTGAGAAGTAGAAATCAAAATATTCGTGTTTTGACCAAACGTCTTGTTCTGTCTGAAGAGTTCCGTCTCGGGCCGATCAGACGGCAGAAAAGTTCACAGAGAAAATGCCAGAAAATGCCAAGAATACTGCGAGGACGGGAGAAGACCGCCGACGTACCGGAGGTGGGGGGCACGCGCTCCGCCTGTCTGTGCAGAAGCTTCCTGCTGATGAAGATGTAACCACAAGGACAGGATTTACAGGCAACGGGGACCTGGAAAACGGGAGAGAAAGGCGGTGAGCAACACGGAGGACTACAAGGACCAGCACAACTCCAGAAAATGTGTCACACTGTCAATGTATCCAAGCCCATCATGTGCGATACCATCAAGCTAAACCAATGCATTGAAGCCTATCATGCAGAAGTGTGCTGCTGAGCTGACCTCATATCTAAGCTCATCATGTGTGCTTCCAACTGCTAAACCAATGTATCTAAGTTTGTGTGATACTGTCAAACCAACATATCTAAGCCTATCAGGCAAAAATGTGCTGCTGACTCAATGTTTGATGCTATCTGCTGAGCCAATGTATTTAAGCCTATTAAGCAACATCTGAGCCAATATATCTAAGCCTATTATGAGACATCTGAGCCAATATATCTAAGCCTATGAGACATCTGAGCCAATGTATCTAAGCCTATTATGAGACATCTGAGCCAATATATCTAAGCCTATGAGACATCTGAGCCAATGTATCTAAGCCTATTATGAGACATCTGAGCCAATATATCTAAGCCTATGAGACATCTGAGCCAATGTATCTAAGCCTATTATGTGACAGCTGAAGCAATGTATCTAAGCCTATTATGTGACATCTGAGCCAATGTATATAAGCCTATTATCTGACATCTGAGCCAATGTATCTAAGCCTATTAAGCGACATCTGAGCCAATGTATCTAAGCCTATTATGTGACATCTGAGCCAATGTATCTAAGCCTATTAAGCGACATCTGAGCCAATGTATCTAAGCCTATTATGAGACATCTGAGCCAATGTATCTAAGCCTATTATGAGACATTGAGCCAATGTATCTAAGCCTATTATGTGACATCTGAGACAATGTATCTAAGCCTATTATGAGACATCTGAGCTAATGTATCTAAGCCTATTAAGCAAATCTGCGCCAATCAGCCTATTAAGTGACATCTGAGCCAATGCATCTAAGCATTTTAATAGACAGCCAATCTAAGCCTATTAAGCGACATCTGAGCTAATGTATCTAAGCCTATTATGAGACATCTGAGCCAATATATCTAAGCCTATTATGAGACATCTGAGCCAATGTATCTAAGCCTATTTGACAGCTGAGCCAATGTATCTAAGCCTATTATGTGACAGCTGAAGCAATGTATCTAAGCCTATTATGTGACATCTGAGCCAATGTATCTAAGCCTATTATGCGACATCTGAGCCAATGTATCTAAGCCTATTATGTGACATCTGAGCCAATGTATCTAAGCCTATTATGAGACATCTGAGCCAATGTATCTGAGCCTATTATGAGACATCTGAGCCAATGTATCTGAGCCTATTAAGCAAATCTGCGCCAATCAGCCAATTAAGTGACATCTGCGCCAATGCATCTAAGCCTATTATGTGACATCTGAGCCAATGTATCCAAGCCTATTAAGCGACATCTGAGCTAATGTATCCAAGCCCATTAAGCGACATCTAAGCTAATGTAGCTAAAGTAATGTGTAATACCGTCAGATCAATTGTTGTCTAAGCTTCTCATGTGTGATACTGACTACTGAGCTGATGTATCCAAGCTCATCATAAGGCAATGTGCGGCTGAGGCAATGTATCTAAACCTGTTATGCTTTATCCTGTGCTGAGCCACTGTATCCAAGCTCATCATGTGTCATGCATTTTATAGTGTGGGATACAATTTTCTACATTTGCACGTATCTTGTGTAATACAGTCCGCTGAGCCGACGTATCCAAGTTTAATAGGCAACAATGCACTGCTTAGATAGTGTATCTAAACCTAACTTGTGATACAGTCCACTGAGCTGGTGCATCTAAGGCTGTGTGTGATAATCTCATACAGTATTGGAAGTGAGGGAGAGAACCACTAAAACGTGTGAAAAATCCTCGATATACCGTAGCAATTTTTGACATTATGACCCTTTGGTTTCAGGTATCCCGGCGCTATATCTGCTAACAACCACTAGATGGCGCAGCTGTCAATGCAATTTCATAGCAGCAAAATGTATCAGTTCCTAACAAACAATTAACAAATGTAACAAGTTAATAAAAAAACAAAAAAAAATATGTTTCCCTACCCCCCTCCCCCCTCCCCCCTCCCCCCTCCCCCAGGGCTCTGGAATGTTCCCACTTTTTATTAAATAGAAGGAAAATACAGAAGAAAGAGTAATATGCACACAGAGGGGCGCAAATTAAAACCGCCAACTGCCTGTGGCCTCTGTTCCTGCACGACCGCCATCATACTATACAACCTAATCCTTTACTCTCCGGTAGCCCGTGACGACCTGTGCTTATTGCAACATATCCCAGCAGCCGAACAGTTAAAAGTGGCATCAATAAGAGGAGGCATTCCCCCTAGGCCTGGGCCGAGCCTCTCTCAAGAATTGCTAACTATTGCATATTGTGCGCTCATGCTGCGTCCCCCATGGGGCTGAGGCGGCAGAGAATGAGGGTTTCTTTAAATGAAAGGCAAGGATAGTTCTGAAGGGGCGCGCCCCCCCCCCCCCCACCCCCAGCAGCCATGACAGCCCCTTCCAGACTGGTCACCCAGCTTTCCTAGATTCCTGAATGGTAATGCTGCCCACATAGCTAGAGGGGGATTACAACTATGAGCTTCTACTTACTGGGAGAATTGGAAAAAAAAAATAAAAATGTAGAAGTGCCCTTTAAATTTCCTTTGTGGATGTGGGGTATTTTGGACCATGTAGTCTGACAACAGCTGGCACAGCGGACCCCTCCTGGAAGGATTACCGGCACAACAGCTGGCACACCAGACCCCTCCTGGATAGATTACCGGCACAACAGCTGGCACAGCAGACCCCTCCTGGATAGATTACCGGCACAACAGCTGGCACAGCAGACCCCTCCTGGATAGATTACCGGCACAACAGCTGGCACAGCAGACCCCTCCTGGATAGATTACCGGCACAACAGCTGGCACAGCAGACCCCTCCTGGATAGATTACCGGCACAACAGCTGGCACAGCAGACCCCTCCTGGATAGATTACCGGCACAACAGCTGGCACAGCAGACCCCTCCTGGATAGATTACCAGCACAACAGCTGGCACAGCAGACCCCTCCTGGATAGATTACCGGCACAACAGCTGGCACAGCGGACCCCTCCTGGATAGATTACCGGCAAACAGCTGGCACAGCGGACCCCTCCTGGATAGATTACCAGCACAACAGCTGGCACAGCGGACCCCTCCTCAATAGATTACCAGCACAACAGCTGCACAAAGATCCAGTGGACACAAGTCAGAAAGAAGAGGCCACAAGTTACTGCGGTCAATGTAAAAAGAAGTTTTCCAGATCATCAGAATTTACGAACTATTGGAAATTCTGACAAATCCTCCATAAACTGCATGGACTTACCCTAGAGGGTCCCGATACCCTCTGGGCTGCACCAAAGATTCTGGGGTCTGCACAGATGCAACTTGACTATTAAATCATTTGCCTACTAATCTGGCACAGAACTCCGGATTATTGGAATTTCTGAATTATCAAATGCCGAAATAATGTAAACTCTGAAGACCAAAATGAAATTATCATTCTCATTATCAGGGGGTTAGAAACTCCAACTCCCAGAATTCCGCAGCTCATCATGCTGGGAGTTGTAGTTCTACAAAAGTTGGTAGGGCAGAGAAAATAAAATAGAGCGAGTATCTAAAAATCCCTGTATTGTGGCGCCCTCTGCGATTTCGTTGCAGCCTCAATTCTTGGAATGCAGGCCATGGATCGTGACTAAACACAGATCCTGGAAAACAAATTCATCAGACGGAAAAAAAAAAAAAATTCCATAGCTGGAAAAAATGTAGCAAGCTCTTGCATAAGAGCCAGGAGAGTGGTGAGAAGCCGGGCCAGATGCTGCAGGCGGCCATGGCGTCAATGCAAACCTCATTAGAGGGGTCCTATAGCCTCAATTCAACTGCAGGAAACTAAATATATATTCCACCGACCATCAGAATAGAGAATCTTATGTAGAATCCCAGGTCCTATATTTCTTAAAGCGACATTCCGCACAAAACTGATAAAGTTGTGCTTTGAGCAAGGGCTTCAGGGACAAAATATCTGCCAAATGCATTGCCCTAAATGCCAGAAAATTAAAAATAAATAAAAATAAATAAGGTTTTTGGTTGCACGACTTGTCTGAGTATTGCTCTGCACATCACATCAATTTTTAGCCCCAGACCATACATAAAGCATGAAACCACAGACGACCTCCATGCTGGCTATAGAGGGGGAGGCCAGGGGTTAATCCTTTGACCTGGAATTCCCTAAAAGAGTATTTGTAAACATGTGTTACCTCTTGTTTGGCGTTTATAGACAAGTTGTGTCAAGTTGTAACTGTTCTCGCTTTTGTTTATGAACAGCCCCACAACTTTACTATGACTTCAGAAGAAATGTAGGAAAATCCATGAAAC
>NC_134362.1:198520536-198528036 GCF_048569485.1 Anomaloglossus baeobatrachus | reverse complement strand
ACACTGTTCTTTCCTGGTCCTCCTCCTATCTTTCTGGCCGCTCATTCAGTGTATCATTTGCTGGCTCCACATCTTCTCCTCTTCTTCTCACTGTTGGGGTCCCTCAAGGTTCAGTCCTTGGCCCTCTTCTTTTCTCCCTCTACACTGCCCCAATTGGACAGACCATCAGCAGATTTGGCTTTCAGTACCATCTTTATGCTGATGACACACCGCTATACACCTCATCCCCTGAGCTCACCCCCGCTGTACTACAGAACACAAGTGACTGCCTGACTGCAGTTTGCAATGTCATGTCTGCTCTCTATCTGAAACTTAACCTTTCCAAAACTGAACTTCTGCTTTTCCCTCCATCTTCCAACTTTCCTCAACCTGACATCTCCCTCTCTGTGTGTGGCACAACGATAAGTCCTAGGCCGCAAGCCCGCTGCCTGGGGGTTATACTTGACACTGATCTTTCCTTCACCTCCCACATACAATCTCTTGCCCGCACCTGCCGCTTGCACCTCAAGAACATCTCTAGAATCCGCCCCTTTCTCACAATGGAAACGACAAAAACCCTCACCGTGGCCCTGATCCACTCTCGCTTGGACTACTGTAACTCTCTATTAATTGGTCTCCCCCTAACTAGACTCTCCCCTCTACAGTCAATCCTTAATGCAGCAGCCCGGGTCACCTATCTGGCTAACCGCTACTCGGATGCCTCTGCTCTGTGCCAGTCACTGCACTGGCTGCCCATATATCATAGGATCCAATTCAAACTGCTTGTTCTCACCCACAAAGCTCTCCACAACCCTCTGGAACGCTCTACCCCAAGAAGTTAGGACAAATCACAACTTACTCAGCTTCAGACGCTCCCTAAAGACGCATCTTTTTAGGGCGGCCTATCACACTCCCTAATCAGATTCGATTCACATAGTCCCTCTACAACCTCTCACAACATAGCTCCACATCAAACTCCATGGCACCCAAAGGCATCTCAAGGCTCGGGCCCACTGGTCCAGGAAACCATTATCCAGCCCCATTTCCGTGAGATGGTTGGATTGTCATTGTAAATAAGCACTTGAACCTTGCGTCTCCCCCCATCTCATTGTAGATTGTAAGCTCTCACGAGCAGGGTTGTATTTTTTTTCCCCTCTAAATATTGTATTTCTATAACTGTTACTTGTTTGTATATGATCCTCCTGAATTGTAAAGCGCTACGGAATATGTTGGCGCTATAGAAATAAAGATTATTATTATTATTATTATTATCTCTCATTGGCTCGAATGGTGGTTTCTGAAGAACCATCAGAACCCTGTTTAGATCCCAGGGATCTAACGGCCGCTTGTAAGGAGGGACGATGTGACAAACCCCCTGCAGGAACGTGCGTACCTGTGGAAGTCTGGCTAGGCGCTTCTGGAAAAAACCCAGAGAGCGCTGAGACTTGTCCCTTAAGGGAGCCGAGCGCCAAACCCTTTTCCAGTCCAGATTGAAGGAAGGACAGAAAAGTGGTCAAGGCAAAAGGCCAGGGAGAAATACCCTGAGCAGAGCACCACGACAGGAAAATTTTCCACGTCCTGTGGTAGATCTTGGCGGATGTTGGTTTCCTAGCCTGTCTCATAGTGGCAATGACCTCTTGAGATAATCCTGAAGACGCTAGGATCCAGGACTCAATGGCCACACAGTCAGGTTGAGGGCCGCAGAATTCAGATGGAAAAAACGGCCCTCGAGATAGCAAGTCTGGTCGGTCTGGTAGTGTCCACGGTTGGCCGACCGTGAGATGCCACAGATCCGGGTACCACGACCTCCTGGCCAGCCTGGGGCGACGAGGATGGCGCGGCGGCAGTCGGTCCTGATCTTGCGTAACACTCCGGGCAACAGTGCCAGCGGAGGAAACACATAAGGGAGCTGAAACTGCGACCATCCTGAACTAAGGCGTCTGCCGCCAGAGCTCTGGGATCTTGAGACCGTGCCATGAACATTGGTACCTTGTTGTTGTGCCGGGACGCCATGAGGTCGACGTCCGACACCCCCCAGCAGCAACGGATCTCCTGAAATACGTCCGTGTGAAGGGACCATTCCCTTGCGTCCATGCCCTGGCGACTGAGAAAGTCTGCTTCCCAGTTTTCCACGCCTGGGATGTGAACTGCGGATATGGTGGATGCCGTGGCTTCCACCCACATCAAAATCCGCCGGACTTCCTGGAAGGCTGCGTGTGCCACCTTGGTGGTTGATGTATGCCACCGCTGTGGAATTGTCCGACTGAATTCGGATCTGCTTGCCCTCCAGCCACTGCTGGAACGCTTTCTGGGCAAGATACACTGCCCGTATTTCCAGAACGTTGATCCGAAGCGAGGACTCTTGCAGGGTCCACGTACCCTGAGCCCTGTGGTGGAGAAAAAAACGCTCCCCACCCTGACAGACTCGCGTCCGTCGTGATTATTTCCCAGGATGGGGGTAGGAAGGATTTCCCCTTCGATAATGAAGTGGGAAGAAGCCACCACCGAAGGGAAGCTTTGGTCGCCTGAGAGAGGGACGTCGGCTTCCTGTCCCATTTGCGTAGGATGTCCCATTGAAGGGGACGCAGGTGAAACTGCGCGGAAGGGACTGCCTCCATTGCTGCCATCTTCCCCCGGAAGTGCATGAGGCGCCTCAAGGGGTGTGACTGGCCTTGAAGGAGAGATTGTACCCCTGTCTGTAGTGACCGCTGCTTGATCAGCGGAAGCTTCACTATCGCTGAGAGGGTATGAAACTCCATGCCAAGATATGTCAGCGATTGGGCCGGTGTCAGATTTGACTTTGGAAAATTGATGATCCACCCGAAACCCTGGAGAGTCTCCAGAGTAGCGTCGAGGCTGCGTTGGCATGCCTCTAGAGAGGGTGGCTTGATCAGCATCCAAGTACGGGATCACCGAGTGACCCTGCGAGTGGAGGACCGCTACTACAGTAGCCATAACCTTGGTAAAAACCCGTGGGGCTGTTGCCAGGCCGAACGGCAGTGTCACGAATTGCAGGTGTTCGTTTCCTATGGCGAAGCGCAAGAAGCGCTGGTGCTCTGGAGCAATCGGTACGTGGAGATAAGCATCTTTGATATCGATCGATGCAAGGAAATCTCCTTGGGACATTGAGGCGATGACGGAGCGGAGGGATTCCATCCGGAACCGCCTGGTCTTTACGTGTTTGTTGAGCAGTTTCAGGTCCGGGACCGGGCGGAAAGACCCGTCCTCCTTTGGGACCACAAACAAGTTGGAGTAAAAACCGTGACCCTGTTGCTGAAGAGGAACAGGGACCACCACTCCTTCTGCCTTCAGAGTGCCCAGCGCCTGCAGAAGAGCCTCGGCTCGCTAGGGAGGCGGGGATGACCTGAAGAATCGAGTCGGGGGACGAGAGGTGAACTCTATCTTGTAACCGTGAGACAGAATGTCTCTCACCCAGCGGTCTTTTATTTGTGGCAGCCCGGTGTCGCAAAAGCGGGAGAGCCTGCCACCGACCGAGGATGCTACTAGAGGAGGTCGAAAGTCATGAGGAAGCCGCTTTATTAGCGGCGCTTCCGGTGGTCTTTTAAGGACGTGACTTAGACCGCCATGCATCAGAGTTCCTTTGTTCTTTCTGAGACCTTTTGGACGAGGAGAATTGAGACCTGCCCGCGCCCCGAAAGAACCGAAACCTCGACTGCCCTCTCCTCTGTTGGGGTATGTTCTGTGTGGGCTGGGGTAAGGATGTATCCTTTCCCTTGGATTATTTGATGATTTCATCCAGACGCTCGCCAAACAGCCTGTCGCCAGAAATTGGCAAACTGGTTAAGCGCTTTTTTGGAAGCAGAATCTGCCTTCTATTCCCGTAGCCACAAGGCCCTGCGGAGTACCACCGAATTGGCGGCCGCGACCGCCATACGGCTCGCAGAGTCCAGGACAGCCTTAATAGCGTAAGACGCAATTGCCGAGGTCTGGGTGGTAATGGATGCCACTTGTGGCGCGGCCGTGCATGTGGCTGCTTCAATTTGCGCTTGCTGAGATAGCTTGTAGCGCCCATACGGCTGCGAATGCTGGGGCAAAAGAAGCTCCGATAGCTTCATATATGGATTTCAACCAGAGCTCCATCTGCCTGTCAGTGGCATTTTTGAGCGAGGCCCCATTTTCCACTGCAACTATGGATCTAGCCGCCAGTCTGGAGATTGGAGGATCCCCTGTGGGACACTAAATCCAACCTTTAACCACGTCCGGGGGAAAAAGATAACGTGTATCCTTAAGGCGCTTAGAAAAACGCTTATCTGGACAAGCATGATGTTCTGGACTGCCTCTCTGAAATCAGAGTGGTCTAGAAACATACTCGGTGTATGAGAAGCCGACTCCTCCGCCGGAGGAGCTGAGGGAGAAATATCCAGCATTTGATCGATGGACGCAATAAGGTCGTTCACTATGGCGTCCCCGTCTGGAGTATTAAGATTGAGAGCGCCCTCAGGATCAGAATCCTGATCAGCTGTCTCCACAGTATCAACCAGAGATTCCCCCCGCTGAGACCCTGAACAATATGATGTCGAGGGAAATTCTAAGCGAGCCCGCTTAGTCGGTCTGGGGCTGGGGTCTAAGTCAGAACCCTCAGCCTGGGATGTATGAGATACCCCGGGAGGACATTGTTGGTCCAACTGAGGGGGGCCAGGGAACAATGATTCAACAGAGTCCCAGTGCGGAGATACCGGCCTGGACTGCAAGGCTTCTAGTATCTTAGCCATAGTCTCAGAGAGTTTTGCGAACTCCGTCCCCGTCACTAGGACAGTGTCAACAGGTGGCTCCCCCTGGGCCCCTCTTAGCAGAGGCCCTGGCTGAAAAAGTGTCACAGGGGCCGAACATTGCACACGATGAGGGTCAATGGAACCTGCCGGCAGCTGGGTCGTACAAGCGACGCAGGCAGCATAATAAGCCTGTGTTTTGGCACCCCTGCCTTTAGTGGGCGCCATGCTATTGTTTTCCCTAGTAACACAATAGGATATATAGCCAGAATGAACTGTGCTCATACAGTGTAAAATATATACTATACACAAATAATGTATCAGTACACTACAGCACCATGAGGCTAGCACCACAGGTGCTGCTTACCAGCCGCCTAAAGCGGTTATGAGGCCACCAGAGACCGTGTCTGTGTCTCCCAGTGTTTGTCCCTCTCTGCAGCGTCGGAGGAGCTGACAGGAAATGGCTGCGGCGTCCTGACGAGAGGAGGGAGCCGTGGGCGTAGCCGAGGTGCTCACACTGTGCACAGTGAGGGGGGTGGAGTATGGAAATCATACTCCAGCCCTCAGTGCTGCTCTTCCGTGCAGCGTCCCGCCCTTCCCCTGCCTGTCAGGGCTGGGGGCGGGAGAAAAGGAAGCTAGGCCGCAAGCAAGCCGGGGACTCAAGTATAAGCGTCGCCGCCGCAAAAGCGCGGCCGACGCCGAAGTCCCCGGCGAACTACAAGTCCCAGCCGCGCCGCAGTTTCACATGGCAGCGGCGGTTAGCGCGGTAGCCCCTACATATAAACACACTCAGCGACGCTGAGTGTGTAATGGCACAGTTTAACTCGGCAGCGCCGCGGTCCCCGGTGCACTAGCACACCCAGCAAAGCTGAGGTGTTGTCGTGCGCGGTCCCCACAGGGATACAGAGTACCTTCACGTAGTAGGGCCATGTCCCTGAACGGTACCCAGCTCCTATCCAGCAGTCTCCCAGGAGTTGTGGATGAAGCACGGTCTCAGTGCCTGGAGACCGATAGGATCCCACTTCGCCCAGAGCCCTGAGGGGGATGGGGAAGGAAAGCAGCATGTGGGCTCCAGCCTCCGTACCCGCAATGGATACCTCAACCTTAACAACACCGCCGACAAGAGTGGGGTGAGAAGGGAGCATGCTGGGGGCCCTATATGGGCCCACTTTTCTTCCATCCGACATAGTCAGCAGCTGCTGCTGACTAATCTGTGGAGCTGTGCTGTGCGTGTCTGACCTCCTTCGCACAAAGCAAAAAACTGAGGAGCCCGGGGGGTGTATAGGCAGAAGGGGAGGGGCTTAACACTTTTGAGTGTAATACTTTGTGCGGCCTCCGGAGGCATAGCCTATACACCCAATTGTCTGGGTCTCCCAATAGAGCGACAAAGAAAAATATATTTTTTTTTTCCCTTACACACACCCATATATGTGGGTGTAATAAAAATAATGTATAATATATATATATATATATATATATATATATATACTAGAAGGTGGCCCGATTCTACGCATCGGGTATTCTAGAATTTACGTATTGTGTAGTTCATGTATAAATGTGCTCCATCCGCCATGCTGCGCACTCCCAAACGTGCTCCATCCCCCATGCTGCGCACTCCCAAACGTGCTCCATCCCCCATGCTGCGCACCCCCCATCGTGCTCCATCCCCCATGCTGCACCAGCATCAGCCTCTCTGCCCGCAGCATCAGCCTCTCTCCTCCCAGCATCAGCCTCTCTCCTCCCAGCATCAGCCTCTCTCCTCCCAGCATCAGCCTCTCTCCTCCCAGCATCAGCCTCTCTCCTCCCAGCATCAGCCTCTCTCCTCCCAGCATCAGCCTCTCTCCTCCCAGCATCAGCCTCTCTCCTCCCAGCATCAGCCTTTTCTGTCCCCAGCATCAGCCTTTTCTGTCCCCAGCATCAGCCTCTCTCCTCCCAGCCTACCCCAGCCTCAGCCTCCCCCAGCATCAGCCTCTCTTCTCCCAGCATCAGCCTCTCTCTTCCCAGCCTACCCCAGCCTCAGCCTCCCCAGCATCAGCCTCTCTCCTCCCAGCCTACCCCAGCCTCAGCCTCCCCCAGCATCAGCCTCTCTTCTCCCAGCATCAGCCTCTCTCCTCCCAGCATCAGCCTCTCTCCTCCCAGCCTACCCCAGCCTCAGCCTCCCCCAGCATCAGCCTCTCTTCTCCCAGCATCAGCCTCTCTCCTCCCAGCATCAGCCTCTCTCCTCCCAGCCTACCCCAGCCTCAGCCTCCCCCAGCATCAGTCTCTCTCCTCCCAGCCTACCCCAGCCTCAGCCTCCCCCAGCATCAGCCTCTCTCCTCCCAGCCTACCCCAGCCTCAGCCTCCCCCAGCATCAGCCTCTCTCCTCCCAGCAGCCTTTTCGGTCCCCAGCATCAGCCTCTCTCCTCCCAGCCTACCCCAGCCTCAGCCTCAGCCTCCCCCAGCATCAGCCTCTCTTCTCTCAGCCTCCCCCTCCCAGCCTTCCCCAGGATCAGCCTCTCTTCTCCCAGCCTCCTCCAGCACGCCGTGCTCCTCTGCCGACACTCACAGATCCGATCGCATACACTCACGCACACACATTGACGATATTGCACATACGCGCTCATACTCACAACATCCGAAGATACCACATGCTTCTGGCCATGTGATCCTCCGGCAGGTACTGGAAGGTCACAGCACAGTATCGCCGCCGAGAAGCAAGCGATATCCCAGGATGTTGTGAGTGTGTGGATGCGATGTGATGTGATGTGTGTGTGAGGTGTGTGTGAGAGTGAGTGTGATCTGATGTGTGTGC
>NC_134362.1:198405536-198513036 GCF_048569485.1 Anomaloglossus baeobatrachus | reverse complement strand
GTTTACAAGCTGTTTTTTTTATTGAGCTTGTAATCGCTGTGTTGTAGCTGTTCATGATTGTTGCCTCAGCAACGCTTACAAGCTAGACAGCAGCGGTGGTCGGTCTCCTAGGCAACGGACTGTAAACAAAAGTGTCAATATCTCAAGAACGCCTGCAAATTTTAATAAGCAGTAAATTGCAAAATTGCTTCTATTTACAAGACCTATCCAACAATAGTCATCTTTGAAGATGAGGAAAAACCCCTTTAAGTCCAGGCTACACCTTTCCCTTTAAGGCCTTATTCGGGGACTGTGCAAAAAAAAAAAAAAATTTTAAATTAGAACTAAAGTCAGGATTTTGCAGGATTTTGGCTTTTGCCGGTTGGGGACCTGCTGAGCGGATTTAGAAATGATATTTTTAGAGGAACGAGATGAGAGAAATGAAGTATTTCTGGAAATCTCCGCTGCCCACAATGAGCTCATTGTATGAAAGGTAGTTACCATGGCGACAGCTGAAGCTGGAGGATGGGGGTTATCCTTAAAGAACATGTGACACCCATAGCTGTCATAATTAATGTCGCCAAACAGGTTGTCAATAGACTTTGCACCCCCGATGCACAGAGTTATCCCTCCATGGTCTGTTTGTGAACCAGGAGGCTCAGGATGAACACCGGTTTGGTCGGTAATTGTATCTGATATATATATATATATATATATATATATATATATATATATATATATGATCAGATATGATCTGTCTCTTTAGGGAATCAAGAAACCATTCAGCGAGGTCATCAAGGCGAATATCGGTGACGCGCACGCCATGGGGCAGCAGCCAATCACATTTCTCCGACAGGTAAAAGCCGTCTTTTTCCTCTCCGTTTATATACTTTGTGCCCCTTTCTCCATCCTGGGTGTATTTGTGTTTGTACCGCAGGTCGTCGCTCTCTGCACATATCCAGATCTGATGGATAATCCGCGATTTGCTTGTGATGCTAAAGACCGGGCGCGGCGCATCCTGGAGTCGTGCGGAGGACAGAGCCTTGGTGAGTGGCGGTAACGAAAAAAATATATATCCAGTCATCCACAGCCCTGTCACTACCACAGAGCTGCATGCATGGAGCGATGGCGCACCCACAATGAGATGGCACATGCAGAGCAATGGCCTGGAGCGGTGGCGCGCGCACAGAGCAATGGCCCGGAGCGTTGGCGCGCGCGCGCGCACAGAGCAATGGCCCGGAGCGGTGGCGCGCGCGCAGAGCAATGGCCCGGAGCGGTGGCACATGGAGTAATGGTGCACGCACAGAGAGGCCTGGACTGGTGGCACAGGCATGAAGCTGTGGTGCAAGGAGTAATGGCGCACGCACAGATCAATGGCGCACAGAGTATTGGCGCATGCACGGAGTGTGGACACCTGCCCAGAGTCCTGGCCCGGAGAGGTGGTTGCAGGCATGCCAACACAGCTCCATTCAGCTCCACCATCATGGAGGGTCACCCATACTTGTGGTCACTTACAGAGCGCCACATCTAATCCATGTAACCTGTGACACTCTGATTTCCAGGTTCCTACAGCGCCAGTCAGGGGGTCACCTGTATCCGGGAAGATGTGGCCCGGTATATTGAGCGGAGGGACGGAGGGGTCCCCACAGACCCAGACGATATATATCTCACCACAGGAGCCAGTGACGGCATCGCGGTAAGTTCTGTGGATGTAGATGGATATGTGACCCCATATATAACGTGGTGTAGGATATCCTACTGTTTCATCTTCTCCCTTATGTGACTCGTCCGCAGTCAGTGCCGACTGTTTTGGTCAGGAGACCACAAAATATTTTGCAAAAATGCCATAAAAATGGTTGAAAATATAGAGTAGTTGGAAACTTAGCTGGCTGAAATCCACTGACTACACAAACACAACTAGAAGTAGCAGTGGAGCGTTCCTAACAAACCAAGACGCCTCATCACCGCCGGAGAACTAACTAACCTCAAAGATGGAATGAGGAATCTTGACTTGCCTCAGAGCAGCCCCAAAAGAAAGTCAAAGCCCCCAACATATAACGACGGTGATGTAAGAAAAAAAGACAGCACACAGATGGTAGATATAGGGTTAAGCAAAGTGAGGCCCTGCTAGCTAGATACAAAAGTATAGGATAGATTGCTGGTTGCAGCCAGTAAAATCCCTGAATAATACCAACACCTGATAATCAAAAATTCCCTTAAAAATCACACGATCTTTCCTCCCACTATATCAGGAACTCTTGTGCAAATACATTTAAATAGAAAATGCAAATATAATAGAAAAGATCTTAATTACAAAAACACGAGATACAAAAATACAAACTCTAGATCAGACAGGCAGCAAAACTCCCTTTCTTGCTAGGAATAAATCGTACTCCACAAACTGTTCAGGAAGAGCACTTATTCACTTGCAAAAAAAACAAAAAGAAAAAACAAAATACGTATCAGGCATAGCTGCAGACTCGGGATGATATGGAGACAAAACTGATGCATACGAACGAAAAAAAAAACCGCTGTGGAAATCATTCCTGGTATATGCAAAAAGGCGTTGAAGAAGACTAAACAAAACCTACAGGGAATAGCAAAAGCCTAAAGAGTGGAGGACAAAATTCAGGACATCTTCACATGGAGCAGAAACAATTATCACTGGCAAAAGCTAGACAGAGACTTCTCTCCTATATTCCCCCAGGCTAGACTCCATAGGCTTCCTGAAACAGCAATCATCTCTAACACCTGTCTGAGCGACAGATGCAGAATCAGACTCACTACCAGCATTAGCCACCAGAGGGAGCCCAGGAACACTCCCGGGAACAGCACCATCTCTCATGATATTCACAACAGCCGAGCCCCCCCGTTCGTCTCCGCTGATGCGACTCGTCTGCAGTCAGTGCCGACCCCTGGTCCTCTCCGCTGATGTGACTCATCCATAGTGTTGGCCCCCGCTCCTCTCTGCTGAAGTGATTCGTCCATAGTGTCGGCCCCCGCTCCTCTCTGCTGAAATGACTCGTCCATAGTGTCGGCCCCCGATGTTCTCTGCTGATGTGACTCGCCCGTAGTCAGTGTCGGCCCCCACTCATCCATTGAGATCATACTATGAGAATCTCCTGTGTCTATTGCAGAGCATCCTGAAGATCCTGGTGTCGGGGGAGGGGAAGTCCCGGACGGGGGTTATGATCCCCATCCCCCAGTATCCTCTATACTCGGCGGCCATATCTGAGCTGGGCGCGGTGCAGGTGAATTACTACCTGGACGAAGAGCAGTGCTGGGCTCTGGACGTGACTGAGCTGCGGAGGGCGCTATACCAGGCCAAGGAGCACTCCAACCCCAAAGTGCTGTGCATTATAAACCCCGGGAACCCCACAGGTGAGTGCGGGGGTCTGCGGTCCGCTGGGGGTGTATATATATTATTATTATTATTATTATTATATTATATGAGTGTAGTAACCCCCTCCCCGTACAGGACAGGTGCAGAGCCGCCGCTGCATAGAGGAGGTCATCCACTTCGCCTATGAGGAGGGGCTGTTTCTTCTGGCGGACGAGGTGAGGACACATTAAAGGAGCGCTTCGCACAGGACGCCCCCCCCCCCCGGGACCGCTCCTCCCTCCTGACCCTGTGTCTTCCTAGGTCTATCAGGACAACGTCTACTCCGAGGACTGTGACTTCCATTCCTTCAAGAAAGTCCTGTTCGAGATGGGACCGGAGTACAGCGGCCACGTGGAGCTCGCCTCCTTCCACTCCACCTCCAAGGGGTACACGGGAGAGTAAGTACCGGCTCCAGCGAGGGGCTACAGACCGGACCCCTGAACCTGATCCGACCTTCAACTAGACCCCTAAGCTTAATCAGAGCTCTAAACTCAATAGGACCCATATGTGATTGCACCCCTAAATCCTTCTGAACCCAAAATCACACTTCTAAATTTGCCAAGACCCTAAACCGGACCCCAACACTGACTCTTTGGGACCCCAGTCCAGGCCCTTTAAACATCTCGCTGGGACTGTACCCTTAAACTTCTTGAGACCCCAGACTGGCCCCTGTAAGTTACCGGGGCCCCGGGCTGGCCCCTGTATCTCGCTGGGACCCAGGACTGGCCCCTGTAAGTCGGTGGGACCCCCAGACTAGCCCTTGTATCTCGCTGGGACCCCCAGACTGGACCCTGTAAGTCACCGGGGCTCCAGACTCGACCCTGTAAGTCGCCGGGACCCCCAGACTCGACCCTGTAAGTCGCCGGGACCCCCAGACTCGACCCTGTAAGTCGCCGGGACCCCCAGACTCGACCCTGTAAGTCGCCGGGACCCCCAGACTCGACCCTGTAAGTCACCGGGACCCCCAGACTCGACCCTGTAAGTCGCCGAGACCCCCAGACTGGACCCTGTAAGTCTCCTGGGACCCCAGACTGGACCCTGTAAGTCGCCGAGACCCCTAGACTGGACCCTGCCACTCGCTAGGATCCCAGTCCGGACCCCTAAACTCAGTCTGACCTCACTGGTAACATGGTCTGCAGTGAATACCCCTGGGCGAGGTGTTTCTGGTACCATCCCCTTTATATTTTGCGATGCCCCCTTGTCTTCCAGGTGTGGGTATCGTGGGGGGTACATGGAGGTGGTAAACCTGCACCCAGACGTTAAGGCGCAGCTGGTGAAGATGCTGTCTGTGCGCCTGTGCCCCCCGGTGTCCGGCCAGGCCGCCATGGATGTCGTGGTGAACCCCCCTCAGCCGGACGAGGAGTCCTACCAGCAGTTTATGCAGGTACGTGTAGTGCAGCCCCCACTACCTGCTGATTAAGATGAAGCCCCCTGACCATGTAATGTCCTTCCAGGAGAAGGAGGCCGTTCTCTCCACCCTCGCTCACAAGGCTAAGCTGACGGAGGAATGGTTCAACCAGGTCCCCGGCATTCAGTGTAACCCCCTGCAGGGGGCCATGTACGCCTTCCCCCGGATCTTCATTCCTCCTGGTGCCGTAGACAAGGCTAAGGTCAGTGAGATGTGATGCACTACAACCCCCATCATCCGGATGCAGAATCCATAGACTGCAGTGACTAGTGCGCCACCTGGTGGTCAGACCCGGAACTGCACAGTGCGCCACCTGGTGGTCAGACCCGGAACTGCACAGTGCGCCACCTGGTGGTCAGACCCGGAACTGCACAGTGCGCCACCTGGTGGTCAGACCCGGAACTGCACAGTGCGCCACCTGGTGGTCAGACCCGGAACTGCACAGTGCGCCACCTGGTGGTCAGACCCGGAACTGCACAGTGCGCCACCTGGTGGTCAGACCCGGAACTGCACAGTGCGCCACCTGGTGGTCAGACCCGGAACTGCACAGTGCGCCACCTGGTGGTCAGACCCGGAACTGGACAGTGCGCCACCTGGTGGTCAGACCCGGAACTGCACAGAAGGAAATTGTATTTTTAGTTTTCATGTGTCTTCCGTCATGATGAATGTATCTAAACAATGTTATATTGTTACCAGGAAAAAGTCACCAATTGGTTGTTAAATCTCATTTAAAGGGATACGGTAAATTCCTTTGCTGGATTCTTTACGAGGATGCGGCCGTTAAATATAAGACGAGGCTACGTTTTATATTTCTGCAAAGAATAAGCATCTGTTTATATTTCCAGGAATTGCAGATGGCCCCGGACATGTTTTACTGCATGCGGTTACTGGAGGAGACCGGGATCTGTGTGGTTCCCGGAAGCGGCTTCGGGCAGCGAGACGGGACGTACCACTTCAGGTGGGGATTAGACTTTTGTTGTTTTCTTTTTTTTTTTTTTTTTGGTGCAGCTTTTATACATCGAGGAAAGTATTAGAGAAACCTCTGCTGTCAGTCAAACCTGTGTCCTAAAGATACACATTACCTTGGCAGATAACGGAGTCATAGCTTGAATTTCTCTGGGCTAAATGCATTATTTCCCCAGCTGGCTGATAGCAGGGAACAGTAGAATGTAGTCACCTGACGTGCCTTCACTTACTCCAATGATAAAACACTACTCAGACTCAATTCACTGATAACAGGGAGTAATAGCTTGAATTCTCCTTGGCTAAAGTCATTGTTTTCTCAGCTGGCTAATAGCAGGGAACAGTAGAATGTAGAAACCTGCCTTATTTCACTCCAATGGCTGATAACAGGGAGTAATGGCTTGAGTTATCCTAGGCTAAAGTTATTGCCCCCCCCCTCCCCCCTCCTTGCTGGCTGATAGCAGGGAACAATAGAATATAGTCACCTGACCTGCCTTCACTCATTCCAATGACAAACACTACTCAGACTCACATGGCTAATATCCCACATGGATTAAAACTTGAATTCGCCAAGGCTAAAGTCATTGTTTCCCCAGCTGGCTGATATCAGAGGACAGTAGACTGTAGCCACCTAACCTGCCTTCATAAAACAAAATAAATAAATCTTTTATTTTTATATAGAGCCAACATATTCCACAGCGCTTTACATACATCAGGAACACTGTCCCCATTGGGGCTCACAATCGAAATTCCCTATCTGTATGTTTTCACTCACTTTAAGGGCTGATAACACGGAGTAATAGCTTGAATTTCTCCTAGGCCACAGTCATTGTTTCCCCAGCTGCCTGATAGCAGGGAATAGTAGGAGTTAGCCATCTAACCTGCCTCCACTCACTCCAATGGCTGATAGCAGGGAGTAATAGCTTGAATTCTCCTGGGATAAATGCATTATTTCAGGAGCTGGCTGATAGCAGGAAACAGTAAAATGTAGCCACCTGATGTGCCTTCACTTACTCCAATGACAAAACACTACTCAGACTCAATTCACTGATAACAGGGAGTAATAGCTTGAATTCTCCTAGGCTAAAGTCATTGTTTTCTCAGCTGGCTAATAGCAGGGAACAGTAGAATGTAGAAACCTGCCTTATTTCACTCCAATGGCTGATAGCAGGGAGTAATAGCTTGAATTCTGCTGGGCTAAAGTAATTGTTCTCCAGCTGGCTGATAGCAGGGAACAGCAGAATGTAACCACTGGACCAGTCTTCACTCACCCCAATGACAAATGCTACTATACTCTCATAGCTGATAACAGGGAGTAATAGCTTAAAATTCTCCTGGCTGATAGCAGGGAACAATAGAAAGTAGCCACCTAACCTGCCTTCTTTCAATCCAATGGCTGATAACAGGAAATAATATCTTGAATTCTCCTGGGATAAAGTCACTGTTTTCATAGCTGGCTGATATCAGGGAACAGCAGAATATAGTCACCTGACCTGCTTTCACTCACTCCCTCCAATGACAAACACTACTCAGACTCAAATGGCTGATAACAGGGAGTAATAGCTTGAATTCTCCTGACTGATAGCTAGAAACAATAGAATGTAACCACCTAACCTGATTTCTTTCACTTCAATGGCTGATAACAAGGAGTAATAGCTTGAATTCTACTATGCTGAATGCATTATTTTGCTAGCTGACTGATAGCAGGGAACAGTAGAATGAAGCCATCTAACCTGCCTTTTGAATTCCAATGACTGATAACAGGGAACAATAGTGTGAATTTTTTCCCACAATCACCATTTTCCCCCCTGGTGGCTGACAACAGGGAATACTAGCATGTATGTCTTGCCTTTAGTTGCCTTTTTAATCAGACCTTCACCTGACTGAAGTGGCTGATAAGTGAGTATCAATTTGCTAATAGCAGTGGGCTGTAGATTGTATTCTGTCTCTCACTAACTGCCCAGGCTGAAATGGCTGCTAACAGAGAACAATACAGTACAATCCCATAACCTGCACCAATGAACGCCGCCTCCTTTCTTTTCCAGGATGACTATTCTTCCTCCGCTGGAGAAGCTGAGACTCCTATTGCAGAGCGTGAAGGATTTTCACATTCGTTTCCTGGAGGAATTTTCTTGAGCGTCGGAAGAGGCTGCAGAGGATGTAAATCACCGCATTCACCTTACAGCAAGGAGGGGGTTAAAGTGCTTTTTTTGGGGTCAGGAATACAACACAAGGCTGGGGGAGTCATACAAGAAAAAGTGAACCCCACCTCTGCCGCTGCAGTGGACCGCTGCCACGGACTGTTACAATGCAGAACGCGGACTGTTACAATGCAGAACGCGGACTGTTACAATGCAGAACGCGGACTGTTACAATGCAGAACGCGGACTGTTACAATGCAGAACGCGGACTGTTACAATGCAGAACGCGGACTGTTACAATGCAGAACGCGGACTGTTACAATGCAGAACGCGGACTGTTACAATGCAGAACGCGGACTGTTACAATGCAGAACGCGGACTGTTACAATGTAGAACGCGGACTGCTACAATGTTTCGGTCCAGAACTTAGACTGTTACAATCTTTCAGTGCAGGATGTGAACTGTTACAGTGTTTTAGAGCAAATATATGAACTGTTACAATGTTTCGGTGCAGAATGTGGACTGTTACCATGTTCCACTGTAGGATACAAACTGTTTCAATGTTTCGGTGCAGAATGTGGACTATTTCAATGTTTCGGTGCAGAATGTGGACTGTTTCAATGTTTCGGTGCAGAATGTGGACTGTTACAATGTTTCGGTGCAGAATGTGGACTGTTTCAATGTTTCGGTGCAGAATGTGGACTGTTACAATGTTTCTCTGCAGGATCAGTTCCAGGTTACTTTGTTTTGATACTTTTGTTACAATTGTTTACAAAACATCTTGGAACCTGACAGCCATAATCTCTTAAAAAAAAAAAAAAGAAAACTAAACCCTCCGTGCACTGAACAGGGGGAGAAAAGTCAGGAACCTCCCCCATCATTAAAGGGGTGCTCCAGCCCCTCTCCCTCCCGCCACAGTCCGGGTCTCACCCATGTTAGTGTTATGCACCCGTCCCAATACCAGACAGCACCTCCCAAATGCAGAAGTGAGTGGTCCTTTAGTCCGGCACCTGTACACCCTGCTCCTTGCTGGATTATCAAATATTCTGGATTATTACATAAAGAAATATCAGCTCTTAAAGGAGCATGAATTGCATGTATTGTGCACCCTTCCTGTTTTTTTTTTTTTTTTCACTGGACATTCATGTCTGTATACCGGCCGTTATCTATAGATGCAACATCACCTCCTGCCATAAAAGTGATTGCAGCTAAATGATCCCTTTAAGACAACACCCGTTACTTCCTTTAACCTTCTCAGTGCCAAGATCGAGCCTAATTGCAGCACCTAATGATGCAGTGGGGCATTTCCTGACTTCTGATCCCCCTCCTCGGATGCATTTTGGTATGTTTACATGGTACTGACTCGGCCTTAATGCTAACATTTTAGGTAATAAAAGCTGAGCTCTGATTGGCCACAGGCATTAGATGTGTTAAAATTATTTATGCAGTTGAATAAATCTGACAAAGAAAATACACCCAGAAATTAACATATATAATACAATGCAAATCAAATGTGGGGGGGGGGGGGGGGTGAAAAACTCACCAAAATCAGTCTGTATCGCTTGTGTCTCTGCTGCCACCTAGTGGTGAAGTGTGGTATTACACCAACACCATATCTGCAGATCGCATTCGTGGTGGACGTCTCCTCTCAGGACGCTTTATATGCCGGATGGGGGATATATATTGTGTGGATTATTCATGTACTTCATCCCAGGTATCACAATCCATATTTGTGCGGCCATCTTTAGTGCAAACTGCAACCCGAAACAGCTGGAGCGTCATCAATTGGATATAAATACGGACTGAGTACATAAAGGTTTCTGTTCGCTGACAGCAAGCAGAGGTCCTCAAGAGTCAAAGGAAGTCAAGGCATGCTGGGAGTTGTAGTCTTTCAACACTTAGGAGACCACTGATGTCAATTGACAGCCCAGCAATTTCTGCTCAGTAAAAATATTAATGTTTCCATTCACTGACATGAAGCAGAGATCCTAAGATGCCAAAAAGGAAGAGGAACCATGCTGGAGACCAGTAATGTAGTGTAAAGCACAACCTGGCAATTTCCGCTTTACTATGTTTCCATTCACTGACATGAAGCAGAGATCCTAAGATGCCAAAAAGGAAAAGGAACCATATGCTGGAGACCAGTAATGTAGTGTAAAGCACAACCTGGCAATTTCCGCTTTACTATGTTTCTATTCACTGACATGAAGCACAGATACTGAAATACCAATAGGCAGCAAGGCATGCTGGGAGTTGTAGTTTTGCATGCCACTGAGCTGTTATGCTGTCTCCTGCTGGAAACCTCTCACTATATTGGTGTGTGCAGCGCTGGTATTCTGGGCGGTTCCCCTTTAATAGAGCCGCAGCCTGGCTCCGCCCAGTGTCTGCAGCTGCAGGGTCACATTGCAGCCGCACCTCCTCATTATATAAAGGGCAGCCCTGGAGGAGGTTTGGGCAGATTTTTTCCTAGTTTTTAGGGGTTAGAGTGTGGGTGTGGAATTGGAACAATGCCCCCCCGGAAAGGCAGGAAGAAGTTGGGGACCCAGAATCGGGGGAGCGGAGACTCCGGGCTGGGGATGGTGGATCCTCTGCAGGAGCAGAAGAAGGAGAAGATCCGGCTCTTCATGCAGGACTTCAAACAGCAAAGTGAGTGGTGGCCAATAAAGGGGTCCTCCACCAGCACAAACTGGAACTCTCCCCTGCCCTGAGGGTTTGCTACAATGTATCAGCCTAATGTCAGCCACTAGTGGCCCAAAAAAACCACGCAAGTGCTATGGGTGGAGTGGTGACCAGACTGAATACAGAGTAACGCATTCTCAGCAGTGAGCAGTCTGCATGGTGACGATGGGAGCCCCGTCTGCGTGGTGACGATGGGAGCCCCGTCTGCGTGGTGACGATGGGAGCCCCGTCTGCGTGGTGACGATGGGAGCCCCGTCTGCGTGGTGACGATGGGAGCCCCGTCTGCGTGGTGACGATGGGAGCCCCGTCTGCGTGGTGACGATGGGTGCCCCGTCTGCGTGGTGACGATGGGTGCCCCGTCTGCGTGGTGACGATGGGAGCCCCGTCTGCATGGTGACGATGGGAGCCCCGTCTGCATGGTGACGATGGGAGCCCCGTCTGCATGGTGACGATGGGAGCCCCGTCTGCATGGTGACGATGGGAGCCCCGTCTGCATGGTGACGATGGGAGCCCCGTCTGCATGGTGACGATGGGAGCCCCGTCTGCATGGTGACGATGGGAGCCCCGTCTGCGTGGTGACGATGGGAGCCCCGTCTGCGTGGTGACGATGGGAGCCCCGTCTGCGTGGTGACGATGGGAGCCCCGTCTGCGTGGTGACGATGGGAGCCCCGTCTGCGTGGTGACGATGGGAGCCCCGTCTGCGTGGTGACGATGGGAGCCCCGTCTGCGTGGTGACGATGGGAGCCCCGTCTGCGTGGTGACGATGGGAGCCCCGTCTGCATGGTGACGATGGGAGCCCCGTCTGCATGGTGACGATGGGAGCCCCGTCTGCGTGGTGACGATGGGAGCCCCGTCTGCGTGGTGACGATGGGAGCCCCGTCTGCGTGGTGACGATGGGAGCCCCGTCTGCGTGGTGACGATGGGAGCCCCGTCTGCGTGGTGACGATGGGTGCCCCGTCTGCGTGGTGACGATGGGTGCCCCGCCTGCGTGGTGACGATGGGTGCCCCGCCTGCGTGGTGACGATGGGTGCCCCGCCTGCGTGGTGACGATGGGTGCCCCGCCTGCGTGGTGACGATGGGTGCCCCGCCTGCGTGGTGACGATGGGTGCCCCGCCTGCGTGGTGACGATGGGTGCCCCGCCTGCGTGGTGACGATGGGTGCCCCGCCTGCGTGGTGACGATGGGTGCCCCGCCTGCGTGGTGACGATGGGTGCCCCGCCTGCGTGGTGACGATGGGTGCCCCGCCTGCGTGGTGACGATGGGTGCCCCGCCTGCGTGGTGACGATGGGTGCCCCGCCTGCGTGGTGACGATGGGTGCCCCGCCTGCGTGGTGACGATGGGTGCCCCGCCTGCGTGGTGACGATGGGTGCCCCGCCTGCGTGGTGACGATGGGTGCCCCGCCTGCGTGGTGACGATGGGTGCCCCGTCTGCGTGGTGACGATGGGTGCCCCGTCTGCGTGGTGACGATGGGTGCCCCGTCTGCGTGGTGACGATGGGTGCCCCGCCTGCGTGGTGACGATGGGGCTATCTTCCTTTTTCTTATACAGAGAAGGAGCTAATGGTAGAGGTGAAGAAGGAGCTGGAGGTTCTCGCCGCCCTCCCGGACCAGATCCTGGAGGTGGAGCTCCTGAAGATGCCGCTGACCGTCCGACACATGAAGGTCGGGGAGTTCTACAGTGAGTGGGATGGATGAGAGCACTGGCCAACATGGCGCTCACCCAGCTCTGCCAGACTCCTGACCGGGTGGATCCAGGAGATGCTGCCTCAGTCCTCATACTTGCCTATCTCCGGCGCTGCTGCTTCCAGGACTGCGATGACTGCTGTGAATGTTCATGAGCGGAACAGGAAGCAGCAGCGCCGGAGACAGGTAAGTAGAACAATCCTTTGTGACGTGTGTTTTTTCTCCGGAATGTGTCGCACGGATCAGTGTCCAGTCCGTGTAACACCCATGCTGCTGGCAGAAATCGGACATGTCTCCGCGTGTGTGTGTGTGTGTGTGTGTGTGTGCTCTCAACACTGTCCGTGTGAAAATATTGGTGTGTGCAAACTAATTGATTTTCATGGGTCTATGTCTACAATACATGTGAAAAACATCACACGTACCGGAGACACTTCTGTGTGAAGGAGGCTGCATATAAAGTAAAATATAATATAATGGAATAATTGACTCTGCGGCTCTAAAACATTTGACTGCATTCACAATTCTGCAGACTTCAGAGCTAAAATCTTATTACTTATTGCATGTTCTATGGATTTCTTCTTTGAAAAGTAGAACAGTGAGTGCAGCTCTGGAGTAGAATACAGGATGTAACTCAGGATCAGTAATGTATGTACACAGTGACTGCACCAGCAGAATAGTGAATGCAGCTCTGGAGTATAATACAGGAGGTAACTCAGGCTCAGTAATGTATGTACACAGTGACTGCACCAGCAGAATAGTGAATGCAGCTCTGGAGTAGAATACAGGATGTAACTCAGGATCAGTAATGTATGTACACAGTGACTGCACCAGCAGAATAGTGAGTGCAGCTCTGGACTATAATACAGGAGGTAACTCAGGCTCAGTAATGTATGTACACAGTGACTGCACCAGCAGAATAGTGAATGCAGCTCTGGAGTATAATACAGGATATACCTCAGGATTAGTACAGGATCATTAATGTAATGTATGTACACAGTGACTGCACCAGCAGAATAGTGAGTGCAGCTCTGGAGTAGAATACAGGAGGTAACTCAGGCTCAGTAATGTATGTACACAGTGACTGCACCAGCAGAATAGTGAATGCAGCTCTGGAGTAGAATACAGGATGTAACTCAGGATCAGTAATGTATGTACACAGTGACTGCACCAGCAGAATAGTGAGTGCAGCTCTGGACTATAATACAGGAGGTAACTCAGGCTCAGTAATGTATGTACACAGTGACTGCACCAGCAGAATAGTGAATGCAGCTCTGGAGTATAATACAGGATATACCTCAGGATTAGTACAGGATCATTAATGTAATGTATGTACACAGTGACTGCACCAGCAGAATAGTGAGTGCAGCTCTGGAGTAGAATACAGGATGTAACTCAGGATCAGTAATGTATGTACAGTGACTACACCAGCAGACTAGAGTGCAGCTCTGGAGTATAATATAGGATCAGTAATGTAATGTATGTACATAGTGATTGTACCAGCAGAATAGTGAGTGCAGCTCTGGAGTATAATATAGGATCAGTAATGTAATGTATGTACACAGTGATTGTACCAGCAGAATAGTGAGTGCAGCTCTGGAGTATAATACAGGATATGTAATGTATGAGACCCATTACTAATCTCTATGCATTTCAGAGCTGATGGAAATGAACAAGGCTGACCCTGCTCCTCTTGTGAAGGTGAGGGTTCTCCTGGTACCTGTAGTTCTCCCTAGTTCTGCTCCTTTTTCAGCTGTTCTGTTCCTTGGCCGCAGGCTGACAGTCTGGATGAAGAACTGCGAGAGGCCAAACTAGTAAGAAAGAATAGCAAGAGAGGTAAGTGTTGTGTCCGGCGCTGGCCGCCGCGGTCTGGATGAGCCGCTCATCAGCAGCCTCTTCTCCCAGTTAAGGTGGCCGCAGCGGGAGAACATCCCAATCCTGCGGGGAGTAAGGGGACGTCCACGGCGCAGAAGAACAAGACGGTGCCGAAGGTGAGCGCAGGTGTGAACGGGGCCAGAGACTCTGCACGGTCTGCTCCTCCTCTTCTGGTTTTGGAGGGTATAAGGAGTAGAACCGGTCGCCTTTGATCTGGTGACTGGTCCTCCTTTAAAGGGGAGGTTAAACGAGTCTCCTAAAAGGAGGTGGGTCCTGGCCGATGGTGAATGACTAGTAGACCATGGATGACCATGGCCAATGTTTCCTGGAGGAACCGGATTCCAGATTAATGGTGCAAAGGTTTTCACCTGATGCCACTGGATAATATACATCTGCTGTAAGTGATGACATCACACTACAAAGTATGACATCACCCTGCATCTACCTTTATACTCTTCCTTGTAGGTTGCAAAAAGTAAATCTCTGGTCTCGCTGACTAATGACGCCGGGAATACAGGGGCATCTTTACCCAGGTAACATCAGGGGGGCCCAAGGGTGACATTGGACCTGGGGTAAATACAGCTACACTCCTGCCATTGGGGACCAATGCAAATAAAGCTTTATACACTGCTACAGTATATGGTGCTGCTATAATGTGGGACATGTGCATTGGAGTCTGGTTTCATTAGATAAAATCCACCAGATGACCCTAGTACTGTATGTGGCCGATCTGTAAATTAAATTCTCTCCACTAGAGGGAGCCAACTGTATACAGCTTATAGGATGCAGTGCAGGGAGCTCCCCCTAGTGGTGGCTACAAGCAGTGCAATGGAGTTCTGATGTATTTCATGTTAATCAAATGATTTATTACTTAGGTCAATATCTGCAACTCCATTAAATAAAGCCCCCAAGAAGATGATGATTATGTCCACTTCATCCTGCAGAACGGTAACCAGAGCCTCCAGGTATGTCTCCATTTTATGCCCTGAGCAGTGAGAGTGACCTCTGGTGGTTGCTCTTTGCAAATATACAATGGTTAAAAAAGTATTATAATATAATCTAATTTTTAATAGAATATTTATTTATTTATTTATTTATTATTTTTGTCAGGAATGTGACTGCACCTACCACCCGCATCACAAGAAACCGCGCTGGCTCGTTATTGAGTGACAACTCAACGCTACATGATGGCCTTCCTTTTGTGCATATTCCGCTGGTGGATGGGCAGGTAATGACGGGGTGGGCTTTTCTTGCTGTAATTGGGGGGGCTTGTGCCGTGGATTACACTGCAGATATCATAAAGGTGCTGGGTATCTTTGTGCTAAGACTTATTCCCCTTTATTTGGTAACTATGCAGTTTGGAATCTTGCACAGGCTCCCATAGATCTGCACGGTCTGCCTCTGCATGCCATTATAATACTTCATATAGTTTCTTTCCCTGTAGACTTTATCGTCAGCATACGATGACCTGGAGTCTCTGGACGTGGTGCTGCTGAGACAAGACACGGTGCAGCACATACACACATTGGTGGTGAGTAGTGTCGTCTTACATGGAGGCCGATGGGAGACCACCTCTTTCCCCAACCCAATGAAATTCATGACCTGTAGATCTCACAGGGGTCCTCCAGGCTTGTATAGTTCCTGCACCTGGATCTCCACACTTGTAAGTTCTATTTTTGCTGTCAGTGAATGGAAACCTCCTTGTTGACCCCCACAGGATGAAGTCTGATCTCACCCAAGGCTTTGTAATCTTGAACTGATAACACCGGCTCCCCCAGGGCTGAGGAGTCCTAAAATGTGTCACTAATGCACTGGATGATTGTAGCAAACCCTCAGCTGGGAGAAGAGTTGGTGCGGGGTTTATTTGGCAGCAAGCAGAGGAATTGAAAAGTTGGGGAGCAGTTTTGTTAATCTGCTTTGTCTCCTCAGGATAAGCTCACCAACCTCTGCGCCAAAGCATCAACGCAGCAGCCCAAGGGTGGCCACGAGTGACGGGGACCCGGGATCTGTCCGCCTGGAAGGAGCTTTTATTTTTTTTTTATAATTTGTCTTAATTTATGTAAATGTCTTTATTTCTAATAAAACTATGAAAAAATCTATTAACCAAGAATTAATCTGTGTATGAGCGCTGGCACCTGCCCAGGGATCTGGAGGAGGTACAAGATTAATTGTATTATACTCCAGAGCTGCACTCACTATTCTGCTGGTGCAGTCACTGTGTACATAAATTAGTGATCCTGGATTAGCTGTATTATACTACAGAGCTGCACTCACTATTCTGCTGGTGCAGTCACTGTGTACATTACATTTCTGATCCTGAGTTACCTCCTGTATTATACTACAGAGCTGCACTCACTATTCTGCTGGTACAGTCACTGTGTACATTACATTTCTGATCCTGAGTTACCTCCTGTATTATACTACAGAGCTGCACTCACTATTCTGCTGGTGCAGTCACTGTGTACATACATTACATTACTGATCCTGAGTTACCTCCTGTATTATACTACAGAGCTGCACTCACTATTCTGCTGGTGCAGTCACTGTGTACATTACATTTCTGATCCTGAGTTACCTCCTGTATTATACTACAGAGCTGCACTCACTATTCTGCTGGTGCAGTCACTGTGTACATACATTACATTACTGATCCTGAGTTACCTCCTGTATTATACTCCAGAGCTGCACTCACTATTCTACTGGTGCAGTCACTGTGTACATTACATTTCTGATCCTGAGTTACCTCCTGTATTATACTACAGAGCTGCACTCACTATTCTGCTGGTACAGTCACTGTGTACATTACATTTCTGATCCTGAGTTACCTCCTGTATTATACTACAGAGCTGCACTCACTATTCTGCTGGTGCAGTCACTGTGTACATACATTACATTTCTGATCCTGAGTTACCTCCTGTATTATACTCCAGAGCTGCACTCACTATTCTGCTGGTGCAGTCACTGTGTACATACATTAGTGATCCTGGATTAGCAGTATTATACTCCAGAGCTGCACTTGCTATTCTGCTGGTGCTATCAGAGCTGAAGTAAACATTGCAATGGGTGAAGATACCCACAGTCCATGGTGCATTTCAGAGTCGCTGAGTATATAGGGTAGATAAAAAAATAATTATTGTGCTGATTTCTGCCATTTTGGAGGGTTTTTTTGCCTTTAGGACCCCAAAGTGATCACTGTGGGAATCTAATTTATGAAATGTTCCCATTATCCAGGGCAATTATTTACTTTACTATTAATGGTCTCCTTTTATCTCTGCAGCTGGTGACTCTGCACATGGCTCCTCTATGGAGCCGCCCTGGGGCTGCTGCGCAGTTGGCACCTGAGTGTACGCAGCGCCTGCAGATAGTGATTCTGCGCTCATGGCTGTCACATGAGGGAGAAGTAGTAATTAGGTAATTCCCTGCATGGAGAGGTTTCATATGAAACCAAAGGGCAGAAAGCCGCCACAGGAGCTTACACTCGTATTTTAATATATGCTGCTTTACTCTTACTGTTGGGAATGTTTCATTAGGCACATCTAATATATAAAGATGTATGTATGTATGTGTAATGTATGTATGTGTAATGTGTATATATATATGTGTGTGTATGTATATATGGACACACAGACTTTTGCACACATGTCTGGACCCCGAGAGAGTCATAGGCTATGTTGTGAGGTGAAATTTTAACCCCAATTTACCAATCAATTTTGCCCCCTATCTCCATAATGGGGGGGGGGATGTGAAACGAAAAGTGTATCTGCACCGTCTCATTTACAATCACAACATTTTGCACAGACACCTCATGTGACCCAGGGAACGTCGTAGACTGTTTTGACAGGAAAATTTAACCCCACGCTTTACAGTTGCTCTCCAAAAAAAAACCATGCCTTCATTAAAGTAAATGGAGCCTGGAACTACAGGTTATTAGTAGGAGCTGTGATTGGTTGCTATAGGAACAAAAGACCTTCATAGTATAAGAAGCTTATGTGTGAGGTAATAAGAAGTTGGTGGGGAGACAGATCTGGAAAGAGACAGGCAGACAGGGAAGGAGACAGACAGAGATAGATGGGGAAAGACACATACCTTGATAGAGATAGACAGATGGGGAGACAGACTGTTTTTCTTTCCCCATCTGTCTCTTCTCAGTCTGTCTTTTTATGTCTCTTTCCGTGTCTGCCTGTCTTTGTTTCTTTCCCCATCTGTCTCTTCCCAAAGAGACAGAGAAAGATAGATGGGTAAAGACACAGACCTTGATAGAGACAGACAGCAAAAGACACAGACCTGGAAAGAGACAGACGGAGCACATTACTTGGCCAATTTAGTTAAATCTGTGTGGAATATCTGTAGTGATGAAATATATGATGTGAAATGCTTCTATTAGCTTAGTTTTTGCCTTTTAATAATTACATATCTATTTGTTTTGTGGTGTTTGTGTGCAGAATACATTTTTGTTGATACATTCCATTTTAACAGTTATTAACCCGGGTAGTACAGCTAGAATATCATATTTGCCCCCATTTACTGTGCATTTATAGCACTACATTCTCCTGGACATGGCCAGTGTATGAGGATGAAGCCCAGACAGAAGATTAAAGAAGGGAATTTTGTTTACTTACCGTAAATTCCTTTTTTCTTCTAGCTCCAATTGGTAGACCCAGACAATTGGGTGTATAGCTTCTGCCTCTGGAGGCCACACAAAGTATTACACTTAAAAGTGTAAAGCCCCTCCCCTTCTGCCTATACACCCCCCCCCGTGCATCACGGGCTCCTCAGTTTTGGTGCAAAAGCAGGAAGGAGGAAACTTATAAATTGGTCTAAGGTAAATTCAATCCGAAGGAAGTTCGGAAAACTGAAAACCATTCAACATGAACAACATGTGTACACAAAGAACAACAGCCCGAAGGGAACAGGGGCGGGTGCTGGGTCTCCCAATTGGAGCTAGAAGAAAAGGAATTTACGGTAAGTAAACAAAATTCCCTTCTTCTTTGTCGCTCCATTGGAAGACCCAGACAATTGGAACGTCCAAAAGCAGTCCCTGGGTGGGTAAAATAATACCTCGTAATAGAGCCGTAAAACGGCCCCTTCCTACAGGTGGGCAACCGCCGCCTGAAGGACTCGTCTACCTAGGCTGGCATCTGCCGAAGCATAGGTATGCACCTGATAGTGTTTCGTGAAAGTGTGCAGGCTCGACCAGGTAGCCGCCTGACACACCTGCTGAGCCGTAGCCTGGTGCCGCAAAGCCCAGGACGCACCCACGGCTCTGGTAGAATGGGCCTTCAGCCCTGAGGGAACCGGAAGCCCAGAAGAACGGTAGGCTTCGAGAATTGGTTCCTTGATCCACCGAGCCAGGGTTGATTTGGAAGCCTGTGACCCTTTACGCTGGCCAGCGACAAGGACAAAGAGCGCATCCGAGCGGCGCCGTACGAGAAATGTAGAGTCTGAGTGCTCTCACCAGATCTAACAAGTGCAAATCCTTTTCACATTGGTGAACTGGATGAGGACAAAAAGAGGGTAAGGAGATATACTGATTGAGATGAAAGGGGATACCACCTTAGGGAGAAATTCCGGAACCGGGCGCAGAACCACCTTGTCCTGGTGAAACACCAGGAAAGGAGCCTTGCATGACAGCGCTGCTAGCTCAGACACTCTCCTAAGTGATGTGACTTCTACTAGGAAGACCACTTTCTGCGAAAGGCGTGAGAGAGAAATATCCTTCATTGGCTCGAAAGGTGGTTTCTGAAGAACCATCAGCACCCTGTTCAGATCCCAGGGTTCTAACGGCCGCTTGTAAGGAGGAACGATGTGACAAACCCCCTGCAGGAACGTGCGTACCTGTGGGAGTCTGGCTAGGCGCTTCTGGAAAAACACAGAGCGCTGAGACTTGTCCCTTAAGGGAGCCGAGCGACAAATCTTTTTCCAATCCGGATTGAAGGAAGGAAAGAAAAGTGGGCAAGGCAAATGGCCAGGGAGAAAAACCCTGATCAGAGCACCAAGATAAGAATATCCTCCACGTCCTGTGGTAGATCTTGGCGGACGTTGGTTTCCTAGCCTGTCTCATAGTGGCAATGACCTCTTGAGATAACCCTGAAGACGCTAGGATCCAGGACTCAATGGCCACACAGTCAGGTTGAGGGCCGCAGAATTCAGATGGAAAAATGGCCCTTGAGACAGCAAGTCTGGTCGGTCTGGTAGTGCCCACGGTTGGCCCACCGTGAGATGCCACAGATCCGGGTACCACGACCTCCTCGGCCAGTCTGGAGCGACGAGGATGGCGCGGCGGCAGTCGGACCTGATCTTGCGTAACACTCTGGGCAACAGTGCCAGCGGAGGAAACACATAAGGGAGTTGAAACTGCGACCAATCCTGAACTAAGGCGTCTGCCGCCAGAGCTCTGTGATCGTGAGAACGTGCCATGAATGCCGTGACCTTGTTGTTGTGCCGGGACGCCATTAGGTCGACGTCCGGCTTCCCCCAGCGGCAACAGATCTCCTGAAACACGTCCGGGTGAAGGGACCATTCCCCTGCGTCCATGCCCTGGCAACTGAGAAAGTCTGCTTCCCAGTTTTCTACGCCCGGGATGTGAACTGCGGATATGGTGGAGGCCGTGGCTTCCACCCACAGCAGAATCCGCCGGACTTCCTGGAAGGCTTGCCGACTGCGTGTTCCGCCTTGGTGGTTGATGTATGCCACCGCTGTGGAGTTGTCCGACTGAATTCAGATCTGCTTGCCTTCCAGCCACGGCTGGAACGCCTTTAGGGCAAGATACACTGCCCTTATCTCCAGAACATTGATCTGAAGGGAGGACTCTGGCTGAGTCCAAGTACCCTGAGCCCTGTGGTGGAGAAAGACCGCTCCCCACCCTGACAGGCTCGCGTCCGTCGTGACCACAGCCCAGGATGGGGGCAGGAAGGATTTCCCCTTCGACAGAGAAGTGGGAAGAAGCCACCACTGAAGGGAAGCCTTGGCTGCCCGAGAAAGGGAGACGTTCCTGTCGAGGGACGTCGACTTCCTGTCCCATTTGCGGAGAATGTCCCATTGAAGTGGACGCAGATGAAACTGCTCAAACGGAACTGCCTCCATTGCTGCTACCATCTTCCCCCGGAAGTGCATGAGGCGCCTCAGGGGGTGTGACTGGCCTTGAAGGAGAGATTGCACCCCTGTCTGTAGTGAACGCTGTTTGTCCAGCGGAAGCTTCACTATCGCTGAGAGAGTATGAAACTCCATGCCAAGATATGTCAGTGATTGGGCCGGTGTCAGATTTGACTTTGGAAAATTGATGATCCATCCGACACTCTGGAGAGTCTCTAGAGCAATGCTCAGGCTGTGTTGGCATGCCACTTGAGAGGGTGCCTTGACAAGCAGACCGTCTAAGTAAGGGATCACCGAGTGTCCCTGAGAGTGCAGAACTGCTACTACTGTTGCCATAACCTTGGTGAAGACCCGTGGGGCTGTCGCCAGGCCGAAAGGCAGTGCCACGAACTGAAGGTGTTCGTCCCCTATGGCGAAACGCAGGAAGCGCTGATGCTCTGGTGCAATCGGTACGTGGAGATAAGCATCTTTGATGTCGATTGATGCTAGGAAATCTCCTTGGGACATTGAGGCGATGACGGAGCGGAGCGATTCCATCCGGAACCGCCTGGTTTTTACGTGTTTGTTGAGCAGTTTTAGGTCCAGAACAGGACGGAAGGATCCGTCCTTTTTCGGCACCACGAACAAGTTGGAGTAAAAACCGTGACCCTGTTGCTGAAAAGGAACAGGGATCACCACTCCTTCTGCCTTCAGAGTGCACACCGCCTGAAGAAGAGCATCGGCTCGCTCGGGGGGCGGAGATGTTCTGAAGAACCGAGTCGGAGGACGAGAGCTGAACTCTATCCTGTAACCGTGAGACAGAATGTCTCTCACCCAACGGTCTTTTACCTGTGGCAGCCAGGCGTCGCAAAAGCGGGAAAGCCTGCCACCGACCGAGGATGCGGTGTGAGGAGGCCGAAAGTCATGAGGAGGCCGCTTTGGGAGCGGTGCCTCCGGCGGTCTTTTTAGGACGTGACTTATACCGCCATGAATCGGAGTTCCTCTGATCCTTCTGAGGCCTTTTGGACGAGGAGAATTGAGACCTGCCCGCGGACCGAAACCTCGATTGTACCTTCCGTGGTTGAGGTCTGTTTGGTTTGGACTGGGGTAAGGATGAGCCCTTTCCCTTGGATTGTTTAATGATTTCATCCAATCGCTCACCAAACAGGCGGTCGCCAGAAAATGGCAAACCGGTTAAGAACTTTTTGGAAGCAGAGTCTGCCTTCCATTCACGTAGCCACATGGCCCTGCGGACTGCCACCGAATTGGCGGATGCTACCGCCGTACGGCTCGCAGAGTCCAGGACAGCATTAATGGCGTAGGACGCAAACGCCGACGCCTGAGAGGTTAAGTACACCACTTGCGGAGCAGACGTACGTGTGACTGCATTTATCTGCGCATGACAAGCTGAGATAGCTTGGAGTGCCCATACGGCTGCGAATGCCGGAGCAAAGGACGCGCCGATAGCTTCATAGATGGATTTCAACCAGAGCTCCATCTGTCTGCCAGTGGCATCTTTGAGTGAAGCCCCATCTTCCACTGCAACTATGGATCTAGCCGCCAGTCTGGAGACTGGAGGATCCACCTTGGGACACTGAGCCCAGCCCTTGACAACGTCAGGGGGGAAGGGATAACGTGTATCCTTAAGGCGCTTGGAAAAACGCTTATCTGGACAAGCTCGGTGTTTCTGGACTGCCTCTCTGAAGTCAGAGTGATCCAGAAACGTACTCATTGTACGCTTGGGAAACCTGAAACGGAATTTCTCCTGCTGAGAAGCTGACTCCTCAATTGGAGGAGCTGGGGGAGAAATATCCAACACCTGATTGATGGTCGCTATAAGGTCATTCACTATGGCGTCACCTTCAGGTGTATCTAGGTTGAGAGCGGCTTCAGGATCAGAATCCTGATCTGCTACCTCCGCTTCATCATCCAGAGAGTCCTCCTGCTGAGACCCTGAACAGTGTGATGAAGTCGAGGGAAGCTCCCAGCGAGCCCGCTTAGGCGGCCTGGGACTGCGGTCCGTGTCAGAGACCTCACCCTGGGACCTATGGGTCACCCCAGGAGCACTTTGCTGCTCCAACTGAGGGGGGCCTGGGGTCAATGATTCAACAGTGCCCGGGGCCTGTGTTACCGGTCTGGACTGTAAGGCTTCTAGTATCTTAGCAGACCATTTATCCATACTCTCAGACAGTTTGTCGGCAAATACTGCAAACTCCGTCCCTGTCACCTGGACAGTGGTAGCAGGTGGCTCCACCTGGGCCACCAGTAGCAGAGGCTCCGGCTGAGTAAGTGCCACAGGGGCCGAGCATTGCACACAATGAGGGTCGGTGGAACCTGCCGGTAGTACAGCCGCACATGAGGTACAGGTTGCAAAGTAAGCCTGTGCTTTGGCACCCTTGCTTTTTGCGGACGACATGCTGTTGTCTCCTCTGAGTACAATCCAGGAGGGTATATAGCCAAAAATCAACAGTGCGACCGTACAGTGTAAATGTATAGCATATAAGCATATATATATATATATATATGTACACTTCGGCACTCAGTGGGGCCAGCACCGCAGGTGCTGCTTACCGACCGCTCAAAGCGGTTGTGTGATCACCAGATTCCCTGCCTGGGCCTCCCAGAGCCGTGTTGTCTCTCCTCTCCAGCGTCAGAAGTGCTGACAGGAATGGCTGCCGGCGTTCTGTCTGTGGGGAGGAGGGGGCCGTGGGCGTGCCCTAGAAAGTGCGGGAATCTGGTGCCCCACTGTGCTGAGTGAGGGGGGAGGAGGATACAAAGTATGCTCCAGCCCTCAGCGCTGACGTCCTGTGCAGCGTCCCGCCCTTTCCCTGACTGGCAGGCCTGTGGGCGGGAATATGCGGTACTAGGCCGCAGAAGCCAGGGACTAAAGTTATAAGCGCGGCCGGCAAATAAGCGCGGTCGGCGCGGTAGTCCCCGGCGCACTAACACACCCAGCAGTGCTGCAGTGTGTATGGCACAAGCGCTCCATGCGCGGTCCCCCAAGGGGACACAGAGTACCTCACAGTAGCAGGGCCTTGTCCCTGACGATACCCGGCTCCTGTCCAGCAGATTCCCCAGGGGCTGCGGAGGGAGCACGGTCCCCGTGCCTGGAGACCGATTAGGATCCCACTTCACCCAGAGCCCTTAAGGGATGGGGAAGGAAAACAGCATGTGGCTCCTGCCTATGTACCCGCAATGGGTACCTCAACCTTAACAACACCGCCGACCAGAGTGGGGTGAGAAGGGAGCATGCTGGGGGCTCTGTTATGGGCCCTCTTTTCTTCCATCCGACATAGTCAGCAGCTGCTGCTGACTAAGATGTGGAGCTATGCGTGGATGTCAGCCTCCTTCGCACAAAGCATAAAAACTGAGGAGCCCGTGAAGGCACGGAGGGTGTATAGGCAGAAGGGGAGGGGTTTACACTTTTAAGTGTAATACTTTGTGTGGCCTCCGGAGGCAGAAGCTATACACCCAATTGTCTGGGTCTCCCAATGGAGCGACAAAGAAATACAAACATGAGAAATGCCATACAGTAGCAAAAACAAAGCAGCTTTATGTGAAAACATTGCACACCAAGAGAAAAACTGCAATAACATGTGCGCAAAAAAAAAAAAAAAAAACAAAAAATGGAAGTAACATATTAAATAACTGGTGCAGAACTTGCTGCAACATCAAAACCTCATTGTGTGAGCTTAGCCATAGAAATATACAGTGAACGATGGCACCATCTACCCCTTTAATCTGGCCATCACCACCTCCGCCACAGTGAAGGAAATAAGTATTTGACCCCTTTGCCCACTGACAAAGAAATAAACAGTCTATAATTAAGGGTAGGCTAATTTTTACAGTGAGAATATCCCAGAAAAATATCAAGAAAATCACATTGTATAAATTTGCATTTTGCAGAGAAATAAGTACAAGTTCTGGCTCCTACAGACATTACCGCTCCTAATCCCCTCATTACAGACCGCTCTTACATTGTCCCCTGTATAAAGACTCATGTCCACAGACTCCATTAATCAGTCAGACTCTAACCTCTACAACATGGGCGACCAAAGAGCTTTCTAAGGACGTCAGGGACAAGACCATAGACCTGCACCTGGCTGGAATGGAGAAGACCATAGACCTGCACCTGGCTGGAATGGAGAAGACCATAGACCTGCACCTGGCTGGAATGGAGAAGATCATAGACCTGCACAAGGCTGGAATGGAGAAGACCATAGACCTGCACAAGGCTGGAATGGAGAAGACCATAGACCTGCACAAGGCTGGAATGGAGAAGACCATAGACCTGCACCTGGCTGGAATGGAGAAGACCATAGACCTGCACAAGGCTGGAATGGAGAAGACCATAGACCTGCACCTGGCTGGAATGGAGAAGACCATAGACCTGCACAAGGCTGGAATAGAGAAGACCATAGACCTGCACCTGGCTGGAATGGAGAAGACCATAGACCTGCACAAGGCTGGAATGGAGAAGACCATAGACCTGCACATGGCTGGAATGGAGAAGACCATAGACCTGCACAAGGCTGGAATGGGGCTACAAGACCATAGACCTGCACAAGGCTGGAATGGAGAAGACCATACACCTGCACAAGGCTGGAATGGAGAAGACCATAGACCTGCACAAGGCTGGAATGGAGAAGACCATAGACCTGCACAAGGCTGGAATGGAGAAGACCATAGACCTGCACAAGGCTGGAATGGAGAAGACCATAGACCTGCACAAGGCTGGAATGGAGAAGACCATAGACCTGCACAAGGCTGGAATGGAGAAGACCATAGACCTGCACAAGGCTGGAATGGAGAAGATCATAGACCTGCACAAGGCTGGAATGGGCTACAAAACCATAAGTAAGACGCTGGGTGAGAAGGAGAAACAGTTGATGCAATAGTAAGAAAATGGAAGAAATACAAAATTAGTGTCAATCGACATTGATATGGGGCTCCATGCAAAATCTCACCTCGTGGGGTCTCCAGGATCATGAGGAAGGTGAGAGATCAGCCGAAAACTACACAGGGGGAACTTGTCACTGATCTCACGGCAGCTGAGACCACTGTCACCAAGAAAACCATTGGTAACACATTACACTGTAATGGCTTAAATTCCTGTAGTGCTCAGGAAGGCCCATGTGCCGCCGCCGCCGGCCCGTCTGAAGAAGGTCCATGTGCCGCCGCCCCGTCTGAAGAAGGCCCATGTGCCGCCGCCGGCCCGTCTGAAGAAGGCCCATGTGCCGCCGCCGCCGGCCCGTCTGAAGAAGGCCCATGTGCCGCCGCCGGCCCGTCTGAAGAGGGCCCATGTGCCGCCACCGCCAGCCCGTCTGAAGAAGGCCCATGTGCCGCCACCGCCAGCCCGTCTGAAGAAGGCCCATGTGCCGCCGACCCGTCTGAAGAAGGCCCATGTGCCGCCGCCGACCCGTCTGAAGAAGGCCCATGTGCCAATAAACACCTGGATGATTTTGAAAGTGATTGGGAGAAAATTCTGTGGTCAAAGGAGACAAAAATTGAGCTCTTTGGCCTCAACTCAACTCGCAGTGTTTGAAGGAAGAGAACTGCAGCCTATGACCCAAAGAACACCATCCCCACTGTTAAGCATGGAAGAGGAAATATGTTTTGGGGTATTTCTCTGCTAATAGCACAGGACTACTTCACCGCATCAGTGGGATAATGGATGGAGCCATATACCATAAAATACTGAAGTGACAACCTCCTTCCTTCCGCCAGGACATTAAAAATGGGTCATGTCTAGATTTTTCCGGCACGACAATGACCCAAACCATACAGCCAAGGCAACAAAAGGAGTGGCTCAAAAAGAAGCGCATTAAGGTCATGGAGTGGCCTAGCCAGTCTCCAGACCTTAATCCCATAGAAAACGTATGGAGGAGGTGAGGCTCCGATCTGCAAAGAGGAGTGGAGAAAAATTCCTCCTGACGTGCACAAACCTCATCAACTACAAAAAATGTCTGACTGCTGTGCTGCCAACAAGGGTTTTACCACTGGGTATTAAGTATTGTTTGCCAGAGGGGTCAAATACTTATTTATCGCTGCAAAATGCAAATAAAATTTATGCTATGATTTTCTGGATTTTATTTGTGATATTTTATCTCACTGTTAAACGTAAGGTGGTGTCACACACAGCGACAACGACGTCGCTGCTAACTCACCATTTTCTGTGACGTAGCAGCAACGTCCCGTAGCTGTGTGTGAATTCCAGCTACGATCTGGCCCCTGCTGTGAGGTCGCCGGTCGTTGCTGAATGTCCTGCTTCATTTTTTGCTCGTCGCTCTCCCGCTGTGAAGCACACATCGCTGTGTGTGACAGCGAGGAGAGCGACGAACTGAAGAGAGCAGGCTTTTGGGAGCCTGCGGTAAGCTGTAACCAAGGTAAACATCGGGTAACCAAGCGAAGTGCTTTGCTGGTTACCCGATATTTACCTTGGTTACCAGCGCCGGCTCCCTGCACGTGTAGCCAGAGTACACATCGGGTAAATAAGCAAAGGTTTGCTTATTAACCCAATGTGTACTCTGGCTAGGAGTGCAGGGAGCCAGCGCTAAGCGGTGTGCGCTGGTAACCAAGGTAAATATCGGGTAACCAGCGAAGCATTTTGCTTGGTTACCCAATATTTACCTTAGTTACCAAGCGCAGCATCGCTTCAACGCGTCACTGGTGGCTGGTCACTTGTGAGATCTGCCTGATTGACAGCTCACCAGCGAATATGTAACGACACAGCAGCGATCCTGATAAGGTAGATCCATCAGTCGCGATCGCTCCTGCGTCGCTACGTCTGACCCTAGCTTTAACCTACCCTTAAATCTATACTGGTCAAACTTACAAAATCAGCAAGGTATCAAATACTTATTTGCTTCACTGTAGATGCACCCGTGACGTGACCACAGATTTTCCGTCCCCCCCCTCCCCAAGAGTCCCACTGCCGCCATGTTGGTCAGTAATCAGTAGGGGAGATACAGACCATGAAATTGTTTATTCTATACGTAGCAGGTCATGTAAGTGCAGCCAAATACACAGCTCCAGAACAAAAAAAAAACAAACAAAAAAAAAAACACATGTACAGGTCCGAACGCAAGAGGAAACGGAAAATCTACACAGACTGATAAAAATCAAGCGGTCGGTACAGAGAGAGCGGCAGATTTGCGTCTCGTCTTCCTTTTCTTTTTTGGAGAATTTTATTATTTTTTATTCCTCATCAGAAATGCAGGTAAAGCCGTGTGGTTAGTTTTATGGATTAAATTATAAACACTCAGAAAATACTAAATCGAACCAATTTAAAAAGTTACAAGGACGGCAACGTCCGTCGTATCAGAACCATTGGGGCAATTCGCTGGGTCGCGGAAACAAACCAAAAAAAGAAAAAAAATATAACAGGCAAAAAAAAAAAAAAATTGTAATAATCTTAAACAAAATCCTTTTTTGTTGTGCAATTCTGTAATTCTTTATATAAATGGTTACTGGTGCGCACACTGGACGCCGGGGCCGGGGTGGCCGGTCTCGTCGTCGGAGCTGTCGTTGTACGCCTCGCGCCTCTGTCCTCCAGCGGAGCCGCGGGTGCTGTCGAATTCTTGGAGGTCCACCTCCTCTGTCTCCCCGGTGATGTTTGTAGTTTCTGGTCTGGCTGGAAGCAGATCTTCAAGTTCCTGCAAGAAAAAAAAAAAGGACATGTTTTATGATCTGACCCTCCATGTATACAGCTGTGCGTTCTCTGCGTAACCCTCTTTAAAAAGGGCTATCCTCAATATAGCCGTGAGTGCGACCGCTGGACCTCCACTCCATTTATTGTCAGGGGCTACATGGACTGTCAGTGCCTAGCATGGGTTAAGTTCCTTAAAATTCAGCCAGACATGGAGTTTGTTTCTAAATGGGGGATAAGCCACTCATTGTTTCTCCAAAACTCTGAGGAGTCTAGTGTTAAGGTCCAGTCACACTAAGCAACTTACCAGCGATCCCAACAACGATAGGGATCGCTGGTAAGTTGCTAGGAGGTTGCTGGTGAGATGTCACACTGCGACGCTCCAGCGATCCCACCAGCAACCTGACCTGGCAGGGATCGCTGGAGCGTGGCTACACGAGTTGCTGGTGAGCTCACCAGCAACCAGTGACCAGCCCCCAGTCTCCTAGTTACAGCACACATCAGGTTAATTAACCCGATGTGTGCTGCAGCTAAATGTGCACAGAGCAGGGAGCAGCGCACACTGCTTAGTGCTGGCTCCTTGCTCTCCTAGTTACAGCACACATCGGGTTAATTGCCTGATGTGTGCTGCAGCTAAATGTGCACAGAGCAGGGAGCAGCGCACACTGCTTAGTGCTGGCTCCTTGCTCTCCTAGTTACAGCACACATCGGGTTAATTACCTGATGTGTGCTGCAGCTACATGTGCACAGAGCTGGAGCCGGCAGCACAGGCAGTGAGAGCGGAGGAGGCTGGTATCAAAGGTAAATATCGGGTAACCAAGGACAGGGCTTCTTGGTTACCCGATGTTTACATTAGTTACCAGCCTCCGCAGAAGCTGGCTCCCTGCTCACTGCAAATTAGTTGTTGCTGTCTCGCTGTCACACACAGCGATCTGTGCTTCACAGCAGGACAGCAACAACTAAAAAATGGCCCAGGACATTCAGCAACAACCAACGACCTCACAGCAGGGGCCAGGTTGTTGCTGGATGTCACACACAGCAACATCGCTAGCAACGTCACAAAAGTTGTTCGTTACCAGCGATGTTGCTAGCGATGTTGCTTAGTGTGACGGGGCCTTTAAAGTTCTTGTTGACTCATGTAATTGCCTTGGCCAGTGAAGGTCAGACACCCAGACAAATCAATTAAGCGAACCTCCAATTGTATTGCTAGATGCGATGTAACTTAGCTGGAGACCATTACTACTAGGGATATTTTGTATAAGGCTTGAAATCTAGCCAATAAGAGCCCAGTCTTATCCAATCGTGAAGACCCCAGGGGTATAAGAAGGAGGACTGTGCATTGCCCGGGTAGACTCTTGCTACATGATACCAATCTAGGACCTGCGGATCCGATTGGCAAGCCATAACCGAACCTGGATTATAACACTATATGGACTTCAGCATCGAATGCAAGGATTGGGCTGAGCTATCAAGGCCTACCTAAGGAAGGAATCCAGCTTGGGACAATCCAGTCACCTAACTGCAGGCTTTGCGGTCCCCACACAGCTTCCTAAATTCAGCGTTATGCCATTCTCTGTGGCTGTTCGCCAAAAGACTGGTGCTGCTGGGTTGGAGTAAATAGCCCTGGAACCTGTGAGGCATGGACATTCTAATCCCTGGTGAGCAGCGGAAGGGTGAGACTGTTGCCGGTTATATTCTGTGGTTTTGCTGGTTATGTGCCATATGCCGTTAATTTTTTGGGGATCCAATAAAGTCTTAATATTGTAATTCCCTCACCCTGTGTTGTCTGAGTAGTGTTCCGCCCATGGTTAAGGAGGTCGAGCGTTCAGTTGAGATGAGCACCGGGCCATCTTTTTCTAAAGGTGGCCGGATCAACGGACCAGAGCACTCGCTGACCCCTGTGTCTCCACTGACAGCCGGCGCCTCCACCGGAGAGCACCCACTGACAGCCGGCGCCTCCACCGGAGAGCACCCACTGACAGCCGGCGCCTCCACCGGAGAGCACCCACTGACAGCCGGCGCCTCCACCGGAGAGCACCCACTGACAGCCGGCGCCTCCACCGGAGAGCACCCACTGACAGCCGGCGCCTCCACCGGAGAGCACCCACTGACAGCCGGCGCCTCCACCGGAGAGCACCCACTGACAGCCGGCGCCTCCACCGGAGAGCACCCACTGACAGCCGGCGCCTCCACCGGAGAGCACCCACTGACAGCCGGCGCCTCCACCGGAGAGCACCCACTGACAGCCGGCGCCTCCACCGGAGAGCACCCACTGACAGCCGGCGCCTCCACCGGAGAGCACCCACTGACAGCCGGCGCCTCCACCGGAGAGCACCCACTGACAGCCGGCGCCTCCACCGGAGAGCACCCACTGACAGCCGGCGCCTCCACCGGAGAGCACCCACTGACAGCCGGCGCCTCCACCGGAGAGCACCCACTGACAGCCGGCGCCTCCACCGGAGAGCACCCACTGACAGCCGGCGCCTCCACCGGAGAGCACCCACTGACAGCCGGCGCCTCCACCGGAGAGCACCCACTGACAGCCGGCGCCTCCACCGGAGAGCACCCACTGACAGCCGGCGCCTCCACCGGAGAGCACCCACTGACAGCCGGCGCCTCCACCAGAGAGCACCCACTGACAGCCGGCGCCTCCACCGGAGAGCACCCACTGACAGCCGGCGCCTCCACCGGAGAGCACCCACTGACAGCCGGCGCCTCCACCGGAGAGCACCCACTGACAGCCGGCGCCTCCACCGGAGAGCACCCACTGACAGCCGGCGCCTCCACCGGAGAGCACCCACTGACAGCCGGCGCCTCCACCGGAGAGCACCCACTGACAGCCGGCGCCTCCACCGGAGAGCACCCACTGACAGCCGGCGCCTCCACCGGAGAGCACCCACTGACAGCCGGCGCCTCCACCGGAGAGCACCCACTGACAGCCGGCGCCTCCACCGGAGAGCACCCACTGACAGCCGGCGCCTCCACCGGAGAGCACCCACTGACAGCCGGCGCCTCCACCGGAGAGCACCCACTGACAGCCGGCGCCTCCACCGGAGAGCACCCACTGACAGCCGGCGCCTCCACCGGAGAGCACCCACTGACAGCCGGCGCCTCCACCGGAGAGCACCCACTGACAGCCGGCGCCTCCACCGGAGAGCACCCACTGACAGCCGGCGCCTCCACCGGAGAGCACCCACTGACAGCCGGCGCCTCCACCGGAGAGCACCCACTGACAGCCGGCGCCTCCACCGGAGAGCACCCACTGACAGCCGGCGCCTCCACAGCATCCTCCAGCACTCCCATAAATCGAGCATTCACAACTCTCCTCCACTGAAGATTTAAAGCCCCGTTTTCGGACAACGTTCTTAAGCTCACTGGGGGTCCGAGAGGGTCAGACCCCAGAGATCAGCAACTTATCCTCCACCCCAGACCTAGGCCACAACCAAGAGGCTGAAAACTGGACTATGGGCCACATGTCCACCGCTCGCATCCCGATATCACCACCGTCTGCATCCTCAGGATGCGGAAAGCGGTTAATTGGTAGAGGACGGAGCCGCCGACTCCTCCTTCCTCCAAGCAGAAAGTGCAACAGAAAGCAGAAGTAATGGTGTCACCTAATCACGTCTGCTGTCAAATGGGGGGCAATGTGGGGGCTCAGGCTGTAATTAGGAGCCTAATATAGGGAGGATCACTCTGTATATAGGAGCCTGTGTAGGGGCTCAGACTGCACATACGGTGGACTGTCTGGCAGATCACACTATATATAGGGGGCCTCAGGCTATATATAGGAGCCTATGTGAGGACTCCTACTGAATATAGGGAAGATCCACGCTGTATATAGGAGCCCATGTGGGGCCTCACTGTATATGGGGGGGGGTTGTGTGGGCTCAGACTGTATATAGGAGCCTATTTGAGGACTCCTACTGAATATAGGGAGGATCACGCTGTATATAGGAGCATATATGGGGGCTCAGACTGTATATAGGAGCCTATGTGAGGACTCCTACTGAATATAGGGAGGATCACGCTGTATATAGGAGCCTATATGGGGGCTCAGACTGTATATAGGAGCCTATGTGAGGACTCATACTGAATATAGGGAGGATCACGCTGTATATAGGAGCCTATATGGGGGCTCAGACTGCACATAGGGTGGCTGTATTGGGGCTCCGGCTTTACATAGAATAACCCATTAAAATCCGATAACCACAGGAGTAAGGAATACAATATTCTGCGATGGTCCCGGACCCTCTGATTGTAAAGTAAACCTAATCGTCATGTCAGACTCACCGTGAGTTTTTCTGGGTTAATCCAATTGTTTTCTGGAAATTGGACTTCGAACTTGATGAAGAGGTCGCCTTTTTCAAAAGGATTGCGGTACTGTGGCATGCCTTCCCCCCGCACGACACGAACTGACCCTGGGAATATACAAAAAACACAAGACGTTACCATCAAGTGAGTCCTATATAGTGCGAGTGTTGCTGGGCCTGAGCGGCGCCATCTTTACCTGGCTCGATGACTTTTCCCGGAGGATATTTGACGACGATCTGACGAGCATCCAGGTGCTTGAATGTGAACTGGAATCCGCACAAAGCCTCGACGAGGCCGATCTTGTGCGTCATGTGCAGGTCGTTGCCGTCTCTCTGAAAAGACTGCAGGTGACAGCGGAGGTTAGTTTAGCTGTAGGGCACGGCAGGTGTTTGTGGGGGTAGAGAGCGATCCGCATCGTGATGAAAATGCACCATCACAGGGTGATCAGCAGCACAGAGTATTTAGCACTGACCCATGTGACAAGTGAGGACATCGCTTACCTCGTGCTCTTTCTCTTGCAGGACCAGGACAATGTCGCCCGGCTCGACGCCAGGGGCCTGATCGGCTTCTCCGGTGAATGTGATCCTCTGCCCGTGCTTCATGCCTTTATCCACGTGAACTTCCAGAATTTTCACTTCTTTGATAACTTTTTTGCCTTCACATTTTTTACAGCGGTCTTTTTCATTAATTACTTCCCCTAAAATAACAAAAAAAAAAAAAAAAAAACACAATAAAATGATGCATATATTACAATCTATATTATATTATAATTATAATATTTATATAAAATTATAATATAATTAAATATAATTATACACACTAATTATAAATATAATATAAATAATTATAATAAATACTAAAATATACAATACAGACACATACAATATATTATATATAATACTAAAAATATATATATCTATATCTATCTATATCTATATATCAATGCCATTTTGCTTTGCACCAACCACACAGCGGTTAACCCCACGATATCCCCTTACAGGTACCACATATACTGGGCCCAGACAGGACTAGGACCCTAGTCAACCTCCTGATCTGCATTAACTCTTTACTTACCTTCCCCGTTACAGTCGGAACAGACGGACTGCATCTGCTGTACCATGCCGGGGGCCAGCTGTCTGATCATGATGCGCACGCCTCGGCCTCTGCAGGCTGTACATTTCTGAACCGCTCCGGTCTTACCGCCTTGTCTGAAGAAAGAAATGACCGGATTAAGACTCTGCATGTAAAGAAGTTCCTAAAGAAATCCACAACAGATGCGTCCATAGCGCTGTCATTAAGAGTATAGAGGCGGCACTATTCCTTTAAGGCACCCTATAATTTTATGAGAGGTTACGGGGTCTCCTCCAGGATTAACCTTGCTCACCATTTCCAAGATTTTGGCGCTCTGCATGCAGTCAGTGAATTGACGTCATTACACCGGCGGTCTGCTGCATCTGTGAGCTGATCATTCTGAACTGAGACTAGAACTCACCCGTTACAGGAGCTGCACAGCACGTTCTTGCTGAGTTGAAGTTTGGTGGTCTTCCCATTGTATAAGTCTTCTAATGATACCCTAAGAGAAGAGAAGACCATAAAATATACAAGAGGACGAGGGTCCGGCGTATCCCGGGGCGGTTATACAAGAGGACGAGGGTCCGGCGTATCCCGGGGCGGTTATACAAGAGGACGAGGGTCCGGCGTATCCCGGGGCGGTTATACAAGAGGACGAGGGTCCGGCGTATCCCGGGGCGGTTATACAAGAGGACGAGGGTCCGGCGTATCCCGGGGCGGTTATACAAGAGGACGAGGGTCCGGCGTATCCCGGGGCGGTTATACAAGAGGACGAGGGTCCGGCGTATCCCGGGGCGGTTATACAAGAGGACGAGGGTCCGGCGTATCCCGGGGCGGTTATACAAGAGGACGAGGGTCCGGCGTATCCCGGGGCGGTTATACAAGAGGACGGAGGGTCCGGCGCGGTTATACAAGAGGACGGAGGGTCCGGCGCGGTTATACAAGAGGACGGAGGGTCCGGCGCGGTTATACAAGAGGACGAGGGTCCGGCGCATCCCGGGGCGGTTATACAAGAGGACGAGGGTCCGGCGCATCCCGGGGCGGTTATACAAGAGGACGAGGGTCCGGCGCATCCCGGGGCGGTTATACAAGAGGACGAGGGTCCGGCGCATCCCGGGGCGGTTATACAAGAGGACGAGGGTCTGGCGTATCCCGGGGCGGTTATACAAGAGGACGAGGGTCTGGCGTATCCCGGGGCGGTTATACAAGAGGACGAGGGTCTGGCGTATCCCGGGGCGGTTATACAAGAGGACGGGGGTCCGGCGTATGACATGGCATTTATATAAGAGTATCATTCATTGGTTACGGAAGAGTACGAGGCCCCACGAGTTTCCATCCACAGTGTGACACTCACTTTAGAGGGTGCATCATGTCCTCTCCTCTCCGTCTTCCATTGCGACTTCGATTCTGTCCACCCATGAACCCGAAGAGACCACCTCCGAAAATGTGGGAGAAGATGTCATCCATGCCGCCGCCCCCGCTCCCTTCCCGCAGACCCTGCTCCCCATAGCGGTCGTACAGCTCTCGCTTCTCTGGATTAGACAGAACTTCATAGGCAAAGCTGATCTCCTTGAACTGTAAATCAAAGCGGCAGCGTGAAGCCAAAATCTGCGCCCCCCCCCCCCCCATCTCCCAAAACAACAAAGTCACGTACACCCCCAGAATGATCAAGAGACATCCAGACAGAGCCTTCAAGGCAGAATCTACATCGGGGGCTTCACACATGCTGCTATTGTTTTATGCTAGACATTTCCAGTCATTGACAGGAAGCAGGTATATTAAAAAATGCAAAACAGAAAAAGAGCATTTTCACATTCTAGCGGAACACAACTAGGGACCAATCGGAAATCTCACAAACTGATAGATGCGCTGGGTGCAGTTACCTTGTCTCCGGCATTCGGGTTCTTGTCTGGGTGATATTCCTTGGCCAGCTTGCGGTACGCCTGTATCCGAGAAAGATGAGATACACGGATTACTACACCATATATACACAGCCATCCTCAGATCAGGAAAGTGCAGCTCTGGAGTAAAGCATTTTTAATAATGAAATAAATGCACAGTGACAGCACCAGCAGAATAGTGAGTGCAGCTCTGGAGGATAATACAGGATCAGTAATGTAATGTATGTACACAGTGACTGCACCAGCAGAATAGTGAGTGCAGCTCTAGAGGATAATACAGCAGGTAATTCATGATAAGTAATGTATGTACACAGTGCCTGAGCGGTGTATATTACACCTATATAACTCCCCTGTATAGTGGGGTATACCCCGGGGCATCCTATCAGTTCCTGGGCTCGGGGCTTAGCCGCGGGTTCCCGGTGTATTTGATCTGTGACTCACGCGGACATGCTGGATACGTGACTGTGAATACAAATATCTACACAATGTTCCCAAATTAAACACTCCTTATAATTACAGATGACAGGTAGCCTCACGTGCCGCATCCTCACCACGGGACGCCCAGAATAACCAGTCGGTCACTGTGTACAGAATGGTGTAAATGTGACAATTATATCCCATTATTGCGCCATTTGTGTTTTGTCGACCATGGATTAATTTAAATCAAATGTGCGTCACATGTATAAAATAAGACCAGCGTTCGGAGGTCCGGGCACACAGCGGTAATGCCAAAACCGGAGTATAATTAGGACCCGACAGATGCAGCTAAATCCCCGGCAGAGCTCACGGCCGGCGCCGACATTGTCTTATTCCCAGGTGAACAGCAGCAGAGTCACAGCAGCAAGGAAAGAACGTCACCCCATGTCATCAATTGGGAAGGGGGGGAGGAATATGACAACACAACACACTCGAGGGGGGGGTAGCTTGCACTCCAGAACTGGGGGGTATGACCAAGCTTGAGCACTCCAGGTTCAGAGGAGTGAGGGGTATGTGCGTGTTTGGGGCCTTATACACTTCCACGCTCTGAGTTAGGGATGGGGGGAGATGGGGCGTTATGGGTCTAACGCGTTCGCACCCGCCGGGGGTCAGGGGTGAGGGGGGGGGTCTAACGCGCTCGAACCCGCCAGGGTTCAATGGGTGAGGGGGGGGGAGGAGTCAAACGCGCTCGCACCCGCCGGGGGTCAATGGGTGAGGCGGGGGGCTTAATACGCTCGCACCCGCCAGGGTCAGGGGTGGGTGGGGGGGGGGGTGTAATACGCTCGCACCCGCCAGGGTCAGGGGTGGGTGGGGGGTGTGTAATACGCTCGCACCCGCCAGGGTCAGGGGTGGGTGGGGGGGGTGTAATACGCTCGCACCCGCCAGGGTCGGGTGGGGGGGGGGGGGGGGGGGGGGGTGTAATACGCTCGCACCCGCTAGGGTCAGGGGTGTAATACGCTCGCACCCGCCAGGGTCAGGGGTGTAATACGCTCGCACCCGCCAGGGTCAGGGGGGGGGGTGTAATACGCTCGCACCCGCCAGGGTCAGGGGGGGGGGTGTAATACGCTCGCACCCGCCAGGGTCAGGGGTGGGTGGGGGGGGGTGTAATACGCTCGCACCCGCCAGGGTCAGGGGTGGGTGGGGGGGGTGTAATACGCTCGCACCCGCCAGGGTCGGGTGGGGGAGGGGGTGTAATACGCTCGCACCCGCCAGGGTCAGGGGTGTAATACGCTCGCACCCGCCAGGGTCAGGGGGGGGGTGGTGTAATACGCTCGCACCCGCCAGGGTCAGGGGGGGGGGGTGTAATACGCTCGCACCCGCCAGGGTCAGGGGGGGGTGGTGTAATACGCTCGCACCCGCCAGGGTCAGGGGGGGGGGGTGTAATACGCTCGCACCCGCCAGGGTCAGGGGGGGGGGGGGGTGTAATACGCTCGCACCCGCCAGGGTCAGGGGGGGGGGGGGGGGGGGGTAATACGCTCGCACCCGCCAGGGTCAGGGGGGGGGGGGGGGGTGTAATACGCTCGCACCCGCCAGGGTCAGGGGGGGGGGGTGTAATACGCTCGCACCCGCCAGGGTCAGGGGGGGGGGGGGGGGTGTAATACGCTCGCACCCGCCAGGGTCAGGGGGGGGGGTCTAATACGCTCGCACCCGCCAGGGTCAGGGGGGGGGGGTGGTGTAATACGCTCGCACCCGCCAGGGTCAGGGGGGGGGGGGGGGTGTAATACGCTCGCACCCGCCAGGGTCAGGGGGGGGGGGGGGGTGTAATACGCTCGCACCCGCCAGGGTCAGGGGGGGGGGGGGTGTAATACGCTCGCACCCGCCAGGGTCAGGGGGGGGGGGGGGGTGTAATACGCTCGCACCCGCCAGGGTCAGGGGGGGGGGGGGGTGTAATACGCTCGCACCCGCCAGGGTCAGGGGGGGGGGGGGGGTGTAATACGCTCGCACCCGCCAGGGTCAGGGGGGGGGGGGGGGTGTAATACGCTCGCACCCGCCGGGGGTCAGGGGTGAGGGGGGGTCTAATACGCTCACACCCGCCGGGGGTCAGGGGTGAGGGGGGGTCTAATACGCTCACACCCGCCGGGGGTCAGGGGTGAGGGGGGGTCTAATACGCTCACACCCGCCGGGGGTCAGGGGTGAGGGGGGGGTCTAATACGCTCGCACCCGCCGGGGGTCAGGGGTGAGGGGGGGGGGGGGTCTAATACGCTCACATCCGCTAGAGTCGGGTCGTGTGTGGGGGGAGGGGGCACATCACTACATTCGTGCCTGCCGGGGTTAGGTCACAGAGGGGCGCGCTAATACGCTCACGCCCGCCAGGAGTTGGGTGGACTAATATACAATGCCGGGGTCAAGTCAGGGGGGGTCTGAATAACCTCGCACAGTCCGGGGTGGCCCAATATCCTCGCACAGTCTGGGGGTCAGGGGTGGGCGGCAATACCCTCACACACACACACCCCAAAGGTCACGCTGTACGCTCCGGGGTAAGGGGGGGGGTCACGCTGTACGCTCCGGGGTAAGGGGGGGGTCACGCTGTACGCTCCGGGGTAAGGGGGGGGTCACGCTGTACGCTCCGGGGTAAGGGGGGGGTCACGCTGTACGCTCCGGGGTAAGGGGGGGGTCACGCTGTACGCTCCGGGGTAAGGGGGGGGTCACGCTGTACGCTCCGGGGTAAGGGGGGGGGGGTCACGCTGTACGCTCCGGGGTAAGGGGGGGGGGGGTCACGCTGTACGCTCCGGGGTAAGGGGGGGGGGGTCACGCTGTACGCTCCGGGGTAAGGGGGGGGGGGGTCACGCTGTACGCTCCGGGGTAAGGGGGGGGGGGTCACGCTGTACGCTCCGGGGTAAGGGGGGGGGGGGTCACGCTGTACGCTCCGGGGTAAGGGGGGGGGGGTCACGCTGTACGCTCCGGGGTAAGGGGGGGGGGGGTCACGCTGTACGCTCCGGGGTAAGGGGGGGGGGGTCACGCTGTACGCTCCGGGGTAAGGGGGGGGGGGGTCACGCTGTACGCTCCGGGGTAAGGGGGGGGGGGGTCACGCTGTACGCTCCGGGGTAAGGGGGGGGGGGTCACGCTGTACGCTCCGGGGTAAGGGGGGGGGGGTCACGCTGTACGCTCCGGGGTAAGGGGGGGGTCACGCTGTACGCTCCGGGGTAAGGGGGGGGGTCACGCTGTACGCTCCGGGGTAAGGGGGGGGGGGGTCACGCTGTACGCTCCGGGGTAAGGGGGGGGGGGGTCACGCTGTACGCTCCGGGGTAAGGGGGGGGGTCACGCTGTACGCTCCGGGGTAAGGGGTGGGGTCACGCTGTACGCTCCGGGGTAAGGGGTGGTCACGCTGTACGCTCCGGGGTAAGGGGGGGGGGGGTCACGCTGTACGCTCCGGGGTAAGGGGGGGGGTCACGCTGTACGCTCCGGGGTAAGGGGTGGTCACGCTGTACGCTCCGGGGTAAGGGGGGGTCACGCTCTCCGCTCCGGATCCGCGGCCGCTCTTCCCGGCACACTCCGTAAGCTGCTGACTAATCCCGGGGGGAGGAGCCGCGGCCTGCACTGACCCCGAAGCCTCCGTCCTCCGCCTGCCCGCACCTCACACACGGCCACCGGCCCCTCTCGGCCTCTGCCGCCTCCCCTCACCCCCGGCCGGTACCAGGCCCCAGCTCCCGCCGGCCTCCCGCTCACCTTCTTCAGCTCGTTCTCGCTGGCGCCGGGCTGCACTCCCAGCAGGTCGTACAGTTTGGTGTCTGCGACGTTAGACATGGCCGGAGCGCGAGGACACGACGGCGGGGACTGAGGAGAGAGACCCCGGGAACGAGGGCAGAAGCAGCCGGAAACGACGACGAACGCGACGTCACCACACCACGTGATGAAAGTACGTCACCACAGAACCGCCCACATATATCGGCGATTCAGAAACCTCCCTGCAGTGACGTCAGCAGAGGCCGAGACCGGAAATAGGAACTGAAGACACAGCCCTCATAACAATCACCACAGATCCCCCATAACAATCACCACAGATCCCCCATAACAATCACCACAGATCCCCCATAACAATCACCACAGATCCCCATAACAATCACCACAGATCCCCCATAACAATCACCACAGATCCCCCATAACAATCACCACAGATCCCCCATAACAATCACCACAAATCCCCCAAAACAGAGATTCCTCAATCCTCATAGATCCCCCATAACAATCACCACAAATCCCCCAAAACAGAGATTTCTCAATCCTCATAGATCCCCCATAACATAGCATCATCCACAGATCCCCCATAACAATCACCACAGATCCCCCAAACCAGAGATTCCTCAATCCGCATAGATCCCCCATAACAGAGCATCATCTTCAGATCCCCCATAACAGAGCGTCAGTCACAGATCCCCCATAACAGAGCGTCATCCACAGATCCCCCATAACAGAGCGTCATCCACAGATCCCCCATAACAGAGCGTCATCCACAGATCCCCCATAACAGAGCGTCATCCACAGATCCCCCATAACAGAGCGTCATCCACAGATCCCGCATAACAGAGCGTTATCCACAGATCCGCCATAACAGAGCATCATCCACAGATTCCCCCATAACAGAGCATCATCCACAAATCCCCCATAACAGAGCGTCATCCACAGATCCCCCATAACAGAGCATCATCCACAGATCCCCATAACAGAGCATCATCCACAGATCCCCATAACAGAGCATCATCCACAGATCCCCCATAACAATCACCGCAGATCCCCCAAACCAGAGATTCCTCAATCCTCATAGATCCCCCATAACAGACCATCATTTAAAGATCCCCCATAACAGAGCGTCATCCACAGATCCCCCATAACAGAGCGTCATCCACAGATCCCCCATAACAGAGCGTCATCCACAGATCCCTCATAACAGAGCATCATCCACAGATCCCCATAACAGAGCATCATTCACAGATCCCCATAACAGAGCATCATCCACAGATCCCCCATAACAATCACCGCAGATCCCCCAAACCAGAGATTCCTCAATCCTCATAGATCCCCCATAACAGACCATCATTTAAAGATCCCCCATAACAGAGCGTCATCCACAGATCCCCCATAACAGAGCGTCATCCACAGATCCCCCATAACAGAGCGTCATCCACAGATCCCTCATAACAGAGCATCATCCACACATTCCCCCATAACAGAGCATCATCCACAGATCCCCCAAAACAGAGCATCACCCACAGATCACCCATAACAGAGCGTCATCCACAGATCCCCCATAACAGAGCGTCATCCACAGATCCCCCATAACAGAGCGTCATCCACAGATCCCCCATAATAGAGCATCATCCACAGATCCCCCATAATAGAGCATCATCCACAGATCCCCATAACAGAGCATCATCCACAGATCCCCCATAACAATCACCGCAGATCCCCCAAACCAGAGATTCCTCAATCCTCATAGATCCCCCATAACAGACCATCATTTAAAGATCCCCCATAACAGAGCGTCATCCACAGATCCCCCATAACAGAGCGTCATCCACAGATCCCTCATAACAGAGCATCATCCACACATTCCCCCATAACAGAGCATCATCCACAGATCCCCCAAAACAGAGCATCACCCACAGATCCCCCATAACAGAGCGTCATCCACAGATCCCGCATAACAGAGCGTTATCCACAGATCCCCCATAACAGAGCGTCATCCACAGATCCCCCATAACAGAGCGTCCTCCACAGATCCCCCATAACAGAGCGTCCTCCACAGATCCCCCATAACAGAGCGTCATCCACAGATCCCCCATAACAGAGCGTCCTCCACAGATCCCCCATAACAGAGCGTCCTCCACAGATCCCCCATAAGGCTAGCGCCACACATCCGTGCCTCCGGTACGTGTTTGGCATTTTTTACACGTATCGGCGGCACGGAGACATGTACAGCAATGCTACCCTATGGTAGCAGGCACACACACGTAAAACCACACGGAACGTGTGTCCGTGTGCGTTTGTACGTGTGTGCGATTTTCAAAGCGCTGACATGTCAGTGTTTTCTCCGGCAGCACGGGTGTTACACGGCCCGCACCCGTACCACACGGGTGTAGTGTGGATGCAGTCCCGTGTGACACGCGCCGGAGAAAACACACATGTCAGTGAGAAAAAAACAAAACATTAACTCACCTTCTCCAGCCCTCCTGTCTCTGCCGCTGCTGCCGACCGCCACTCATTATTCTCATTGAATATTCACTTCACTGCCTGGCAGCAGCAGCAGCGGGGAGACGGGAGGGCTGGAGACCGAGGATCAGCACCACGGACAGCAGCGCGGACAGCAGGAAGGACCAGGTGAGTATGATAATTACCGATTCTACGTGTGCTATCACGGAAAGCACACGTAGAACACACGTGTCACGCACGTACCAGAGACACGTACTTACCTGCACGCAACACGCAGGGAAAATACGTGTCTCTCGGCACGTGCGTGAATTTCACGTGAGTGTGGCAGAAGCGTCACAGAGCATCATCTACAGATCTCCATAACAGAGCGTCCTCCACAGATCCCCCATAACAGAGCGTCCTCCACAGATCCCCCATAACAGTGTGTCATAGAATGGTAGAGTTGAAAGGGACCTCAAGGGCCATTGGGTTCAACCTTTGGGAGTGCAGGTTTCCTAAATCATCCCCGCTGTATGTTTATCCAGCTTCTGCTTGAAGAGTTCCATTGATGGAGAGATCAGTAACTCCTGTGGTCGCCTGTTCCACTCCCTGACTGCCCTCACTGTCAGGAAGATTTTCCTAATGTCTAATACTTGTAGACTGTGAGCCCTCGCGGGCAGGGTCCTCTCTCCTCCTGTATCCTCACCCATCCCCTGTAGACTGTGAGCCCTCGCGGGCAGGGTCCTCTCCTCCTGTATCCTCACCCATCCCCTGTAGACTGTGAGCCCTCACAGGCAGGGTTCTCTCTTCTCCTGTATCCTCACCCATCCCCTGTAGACTAGGAGCCCTCGCGGGCAGGGTCCTCTCTCCTCCTGTACCCTCACCCATCCCCTATAGACTGTGAGCCCTCGTGGGCATGGTTCTCTCTTCTCCTGTATCCTCACCCAACCCCTGTAGCCTGTGAGCCCTCGCGGGCAGGGTCCTCTCTCCTCCTGTACCCTCACCCATCCCCTATAGACTGTGAGCCCTCGTGGGCAGGGTTCTCTCTCCTCCTGTATCCTCACCCAACCCCTGGAGATTATGAGCCCTCACAGGCAGGGTTCTCTCTTCTCCTGTATCCTCACCCAACCCCTGTAGCCTGTGAGGCCTTGCGGGCAGGGTTCTCTCTCCTCCTGTATCCTCACCCAACCCCTGGAGATTATGAGCCCTCACAGGCAGGGTTCTCTCTTCTCCTGTACCCTCACCAAACCCCTGGAGACTGTGAGCCCTCGCGGGCAGGGTCCTCTCTTCTCCTGTACCCTCACCCATCCCCTGCCCTCAAGACTGTGAGCCTTCGCAGTCAGGGTCCTCTCTCCTCCTGTATCTTCACCCATCCCCTGTAGACTGTGAGCCCTCACGGGCAGGGTCCTCTCCTCCTGTATCCTCACCCATCCCCTGTAGACTGTGAGCCCTCGCGGGCAGGGTCCTCTCCTCCTGTATCCTCACCCATCCCCTGTAGACTGTGAGCCCTCACAGGCAGGGTTCTCTCTTCTCCTGTATCCTCACCCATCCCCTGTAGACTAGGAGCCCTCTCGGGCAGGGTCCTCTCTCCTCCTGTACCCTCACCCATCCACTATAGACTGTGAGCCCTCGTGGGCATGGTTCTCTCTTCTCCTGTATCCTCACCCAACCCCTGTAGCCTGTGAGCCCTCGCGGGCAGGGTCCTCTCTCCTCCTGTACCCTCACCCATCCCCTATAGACTGTGAGCCCTCGTGGGCAGGGTTCTCTCTCCTCCTGTATCCTCACCCAACCCCTGGAGATTATGAGCCCTCACAGGCAGGGTTCTCTCTTCTCCTGTATCCTCACCCAACCCCTGTAGCCTGTGAGGCCTTGCGGGCAGGGTTCTCTCTCCTCCTGTATCCTCACCCAACCCCTGGAGATTATGAGCCCTCACAGGCAGGGTTCTCTCTTCTCCTGTACCCTCACCAAACCCCTGGAGACTGTGAGCCCTCGCGGGCAGGGTCCTCTCTTCTCCTGTACCCTCACCCATCCCCTGCCCTCAAGACTGTGAGCCTTCGCAGTCAGGGTCCTCTCTCCTCCTGTATCTTCACCCATCCCCTGTAGACTGTGAGCCCCTTTGGCAGGGTCCTCTCTTCTCCTGTCCCCTCACCCATCCCCTGTAGACTATGAGCGCCCGCGGGCAGGGTTCTCTCTCCTCCTGTATCCTCACCCATCCACTGTAGACTAGGAGCCCTCGCGGGCAGGGTACTCTATCCTCCTGTAGAGTGTGAGCCCTCAGGGACAGGGTCCTCTCTCCTCCTGTAGACTGTGAGCCCTCGTGGGCAGGGTCCTCTCTCCCCCTGTAGAGTGTGAGCCCTCGTGGGCAGGGTCCTCTCTCCCCCTGTAGAGTGTGAGCCCTCGTGGACAGGGTCCTCTCTCCTCCTGTAGAGTGTGAGCCCTCAGGGGCAGGGTCCTCTCTCCTCCTGTAGAGTGTGAGCCCTCAGGGGCAGGGTCCTCTCTCCTCCTGTAGAGTGTGAGCCCTCAGGGACAGGGTCCTCTCTCCTCCTGTAGACTGTGAGCCCTCGTGGGCAGGGTCCTCTCTCCCCTTGTAGAGTGTGAGCCCTCGTGGGCAGGGTCCTCTCTCCCCCTGTAGAGTGTGAGCCCTCGTGGGCAGGGTCCTCTCTCCTCCTGTAGAGTGTGAGCCCTCAGGGGCAGGGTCCTCTCCTCCTGTAGAGTGTGAGCCCTCAGGGGCAGGGTCATCTCTCCTCCTGTAGAGTGTGAGCCCTCAGGGGCAGGGACCTCTATGCTCCTGTAGAGTGTGAGCCCTCAGGGGCAGGGTCCTCTCTCCTCCTGTAGAGTGTGAGCCCTCAGGGGCAGGGTCCTCTCTCCTCCTGTAGAGTGTGAGCCCTTAGGGACAATGTCCTCTATACTCCTGTACCTGTCTGTGCCTTGTATTGCTCATAATTATTGTACTTGTCCCTATCACGTCTACCCTTTTCACATGTAAAGCGCCATGGAATAAATGGCGCTATAATAATAAAGAACAATAATCTGAATCTCCTTCCTTTTACTTTCCTCCCATTGCTTCTTGTACTTCCTTGTGCTAATGAGGATAGGGTGGTTCCCTCTGAACTGTGACTACCTTTCAGATATTTGTAGACCGCTATTAAGTCTCCTCTCAGCCTTCTCTCTAGTTCTTTTAGCCGGTCTTCATATGACATGGTTTGCAGACCTTCTACCATCTCGGTTGCTCTTCTCTTCTCTTGCTCCAATATATTGATGTCTTCCTTGAATTGGGGCCCAGAACTGTACCCAGTATTGCAGGTGGGGTCTGACCAGGGCAGAGTATAGGGCAATAATTACCTCTTGATCTTGATACATCCCAGAATTTGGTTGCCCTTTATAGCTGCAGCTCCGCACTGTTGGCTCATGTTGAATCTGGGATCTACTATTATGCCCCGGTCTTTTCCCCTCGGTGCTATCACCTAGTTCTATTCCTCCCATACTATATATGCTTTTTACAGTTCTTTTTATATATATATATCTTACAGTTCTTTTCTCCTTGGTGCTATCACCTAGTTCTATTCCTCCCATACTATATATATATATACATATATATATATATATATATATATATATATATATATATATATATATATATATATATATCTTACAGTTCTTTTCTCCTTGGTGCTATCACCTAGTTCTATTCCTCCCATACTATATATATATATATATATATATATATATATATATATATATCTTACAGTTCTTTTCTCCTCGGTGCTATCACCTACTTCTATTCTTCCCATACTATATATGCTTCTTACAGTTCTTTTCCCCTCGGTGCTATCACCTAGTTCTATTCCTCCCATATTAGATATGCTTTTTACACTTCTTTTCCCCTCGGTGCTATCACCTAGTTCTATTCCTCCCATATTAGATATGCTTTTTACAGTTCTTTTCCCCTCGGTGCTATCACCTAGTTCTATTCCTCCCATACTATATATATATATATATATATATATATATCTTACAGTTCTTTTCTCCTTGGTGCTATCACCTAGTTTTATTCCTCCCATACTATATATGCTTCTTACAGTTCTTTTTCACTCGGTGCTATCACCTACTTCTATTCTTCCCATACTATATATGCTTTTTACAGTTCTTTTCCCCTCGGTGCTATCACCTAGTTCTATTCCTCCCATATTAGATATGCTTTTTACACTTATTTTCCCCTCGGTGCTATCGCCTAGTTCTATTCCTCCCATATTAGATATGCTTTTTACACTTATTTTCCCCTCGGTGCTATCGCCTAGTTCTATTCCTCCCATATTAGATATGCTTTTTACACTTATTTTCCCCTCGGTGCTATCACCTAGTTCTATTCCTCCCATATTATATATGCTTTTTACACTTATTTTCCCCTCGGTGCTATCACCTAGTTCTATTCCTCCCATATTATATATGCTTTTTACACTTATTTTCCCCTCGGTGCTATCACCTAGTTCTATTCCTCCCATATTAGATATGCTTTTTACACTTATTTTCCCCTCGGTGCTATCACCTAGTTCTATTCCTCCCATATTATATATGCTTTTTACACTTATTTTCCCCTCGGTGCTATCGCTTAGTTCTATTCCTCTTATATTAAATTTGCTTTTTATATTTCTGTTACCCAGATGTTGGACTTTGCATTTGTCTATTCTGTTTGCCTCGGCCCATTGTTCGGGTGTCTAGATCCTTTTGAATCCGCTCTTTCCTCTCTAGTTTTGGCTACTCCTCCTATCTAAGTATCATCTGCAAATTTTTTTAGTTCCCCAATAATTGTGTTGGAAGCTTTCTCTTGCAATGGAGGTCAGAGTTACTGACCTGAAGTTCCTTGGATCCTCCTTTTTTACTCTTTTTGTAGACAGGAACCACATTTGCCCTTTTCCAATCAAGAGGGACCTCTTCTGTTTCCCGTGACTTATTGAAGATTGATATGAAATACGTCTTTAGTAGCTCCACCTTGTTGACTGGTCATCAACAGATCCCCCTAATAGAGCATCATCCACAGATCCCCCCCTAATAGAGTGTCATCTACAGATCCCCCCTAATAGAGTGTCATCTACAGATCCCCCTAATAGAGCATCATCCACAGATCCCCCTAATAGAACATCATCCACAGATCCCCCCTAATAGAGTGTCATCCTCAGATCCCCCCTAATAGAGTGTCATCTACAGATCCCCCTAATAGAACATCATCCACAGATCCCCCCTAATAGAACATCATCCACAGATCCCCCCTAATAGAACATCATCCACAGATCCCCCCTAATAGAACATCATCCACAGATCCCCCCCTAATAGAGCGTCATCCTCAGATCCCCCCTAATAGAGCGTCATCCTCAGATCCCCCCTAATAGAGTGTCATCTACAGATCCCCCTAATAGAACATCATCCACAGATCCCCCCTAATAGAGTGTCATCCTCAGATCCCCCCTAATAGAGTGTCATCTACAGATCCCCCTAATAGAGCATCATCCACAGATCCCCCTAATAGAGTGTCATCTACAGATCCCCCTAATAGAACATCATCCACAGATCCCCCCTAATAGAGCGTCATCCTCAGATCCCCCATAACAGAGCATCATCCACAGATCCTCCATAACAATACATCATCCACAGATTCTCTATTACAGAGTATCATCCACAGATCCCCCATAACAGCATCAACAGACCCCACATAACAGAGCATCATTCACAGATCCTCCATAATATAGCGTCATCCACTGATCCCCCATAGTAAAAATATACATGCAAAGAGAAAACGGTATATGCCGCGCTTAAAAACCACTGAGGCAGAACTGATATAAACATGTCTTTTTTATTACAGCATTCCAACGCGTTTCAGAGACAAGGACCGTCTCCTTCTTCAGGGAAAAAGAAATCATACAGGCATTCACAAGCTGGTGTCTTATAAAGGATCCATACTGCCACGTTAACAGCTATGATGTCATCCGCGCACAGGATTGCAGGGTGATGACTTAACGTGGCAGTATGGATCCTTTATAAGACACCAGCTTGTGAATGCCTGTATGATTTCTTTTTCCCTGAAGAAGGAGACGGTCCTTGTCTCTGAAACGCGTTGGAATGCTGTAATAAAAAAGACATGTTTATATCAGTTCTGCCTCAGTGGTTTTTAAGCGCGGCATATACCGTTTTCTCTTTGAATGTATATTTTTACTATGTATTCACGGGGCCGCTGCTTGAACCACGCGGACACTCACATGCGCTTTAAGGAGTTGTGACTGGCACAACCCCATCAGGTGAGTGTACCTATTTCCTTCATATTACCCCTGGTATACCGGGTAAGACCCTATTGCGCCTTTTGTCTCCCCACCTCTAGTAACTGATCCCCCATAACAGAGCGTCATCCACAGATCCCCCATAACAGAGCGTCATCCACAGATCCTCCATAACAGAGCGTCATCCACAGATCCCCCATAATAGATTGTCATCCACAGATCCTCCATAACAGACCATCATTCACAGATCCTCCATAACAGAGCGTCATCCACAGATCCTCCATAACAGAGCGTCATCCACAGATTCCCCATAACAGAGCATCATTCACAGATCCCGCATAACAGAGCGTCCTCCACAGATTCCCCATAACAAAGCATCATTCACAGATCCTCCATAACAGAGCATCATCCACAGATCCCCCATAACAGAGCGTCATCCACAGATTCCCCATAACAGAGCATCATTCACAGATCCTCCATAACAGAGCATCATCCACAGATCCCCCATAACAGAGCGTCATCCACAGATCCTCCATAACAGAGCGTCATTCACAGATTCCCCATAACAGAGCATCATCCACAGATCCCCCATAACAGAGCATCATCCACAGATCCCCCATAACAGAGCATCATCCACAGATTCCCCATAACAGAGCGTCCTCCCCAGATCCCCCATAACAGAGCGTAATCCACAGATCCACCATAACAGAGCATCATCCACAGATTCCCCCATAACAGCGCATCATCCACAGATCCCCCCATAACAGAGCGTCATCCACAGATTCCCCCATAACAGCGCATCATCCACAGATCCCCCATAACAGAGCGTCATCCACAGATCTCCATAACAGGACGTCATCCACAGATCCCCCATAACAGAGCATCATCCACAGATTCCCCATAACAGAGCGTCACCCACAGATCCCCATAACAGAGCGTCATCCACAGATCCCCCATAACAGAGCATCAGCCACAGATCCCCCATAACAGAGCGTCATCCACAGATCCCCCCATAACAGAGCGTCATCCACAGATCCCCCATAACAGAGCGTAATCCACAGATCCACCATAACAGAGCATCATCCACAGATTCCCCCATAACAGCGCATCATCCACAGATCCCCCCATAACAGAGCGTCATCCACAGATTCCCCCATAACAGCGCATCATCCACAGATCCCCCATAACAGAGCGTCATCCACAGATCTCCATAACAGGACGTCATCCACAGATCCCCCATAACAGAGCGTCACCCACAGATCCCCCATAACAGAGCGTAATCCACAGATCCCCCATAACAGAGCGTCATCCACAGATCCCCCATAACAGAGCGTCACCCACAGATCCCCCATAATAGAGCGTCATCCACAGATCCCCCATAACAGAGCATCATCCACAGATCCCCCCATAACAGAGCGTCATCCACAGATCTCCATATCAGAGCGTCATCCACAGATCCACCATAACAGAGCGTCATCCACAGACCCCCATAACAGAGCATCATTCACAGATCCCCCATAACAGAGCGTCATCCACAGATCCCCCATAACAGAGCGTCATCCACAGATCCCCCATAACAGAGCGTTATCCACAGATCTCCATAACAGAGCATCATCCACAGATCCCCCATAACAGAGCGTTATCCACAGATCCCCCATAACAGAGCGTCATCCACAGATCCCTCATAACAGAGCGTCCTCCACAGATCTCCATAACAGAGCATCATCCACAGATCCCCCATAACAGAGCGTCATCCACAGATCCCTCATAACAAAGCGTCATCCACAGATCCCCCATAACAGAGCATCATCCACAGATCCCCCATAACAGAGCGTTATCCACAGATTCCCCCATAATAGAGCGTCATCCACAGATCCCCATAACAGAGCGTCATCCACAGATCTCCATAACAGAGCATCATCCACAGATCCCCCATAACAGAGCGTTATCCACAGATCCCCCATAACAGAGCGTCATCCACAGATCCTCCATAACAGAGCGTCATCCACAGATCCCCCATAACAGAGCGTCATCCACAGATCTCCATAACAGAGCGTCATCCACAGATTCCCCATAACAGCGCATCATCCACAGATCCTCCATAACAGAGCGTCATCCACAGATCCCCCATAACAGAGCGTCATCCACAGATCCTCCATAACAGAGCGTCATCCACAGATCCTCCATAACAGCATCATCAACAGACCTCCGTAACAGAGCGTCATCCACAGATCCCCCATAACAGAGCGTCATCCACAGATCCCCCATAACAGAGTGTCATCCACAGATCCCCCATAACAGAGCGTCATCCACAGATCCCTCATAACAGTGCATCATCCACAGATCCTCCATAACAGAGCGTCATCCACAGATCCCCCCTAACAGAGCATCATCCACAGATCACCCCATAACAGAGCGTCATCCACAGACCCCCATAACAGAGCGTCCTCCACAGATCCCTCATAACAGAGCATCATCCACAGATCCCCCCATAACAGAGCGTCATCCACAGATCCTCCATAACAGAGCGTCATCCACAGATCCTCCATAACAGCATCATCAACAGACCTCCAAAACAGAGCGTCATCCACAGATCCTCCATAACAGAGCGTCATCCACAGATCCCCCATAACAGAGCGTCATCCACAGATTCACCATAACAGAGCGTCATCCACAGATCCCCCATAACAGAGTGTCATCCACAGATCCCACATAACAGAGCGTCATCCACAGATCCCTCATAACACTGCATCATCCACAGATCCTCCATAACAGAGCGTCATCCACAGATCCCCCATAACAGAGCGTCATCCACAGATCCTCCATAACAGAGCGTCATCCACAGATCCCCCATAACAGAGCGTCATCCACAGATCTCCATAACAGAGCGTCATCCACAGATTCCCCATAACAGCGCATCATCCACAGATCCTCCATAACAGAGCGTCATCCACAGATCCCCCATAACAGAGCGTCATCCACAGATCCTCCATAACAGAGCGTCATCCACAGATCCTCCATAACAGCATCATCAACAGACCTCCGTAACAGAGCGTCATCCACAGATCCCCCATAACAGAGCGTCATCCACAGATCCCCCATAACAGAGTGTCATCCACAGATCCCCCATAACATAGCGTCATCCACAGATCCCTCATAACAGTGCATCATCCACAGATCCTCCATAACAGAGCGTCATCCACAGATCCCCCCTAACAGAGCATCATCCACAGATCACCCCATAACAGAGCGTCATCCACAGACCCCCATAACAGAGCGTCCTCCACAGATCCCTCATAACAGAGCATCATCCACAGATCCCCCCATAACAGAGCGTCATCCACAGATCCTCCATAACAGAGCGTCATCCACAGATCCTCCATAACAGCATCATCAACAGACCTCCAAAACAGAGCGTCATCCACAGATCCTCCATAACAGAGCGTCATCCACAGATCCCCCATAACAGAGCGTCATCCACAGATTCACCGTAAGAGAGTCATCCACAGATCCCCCATAACAGAGTGTCATCCACAGATCCCACATAACAGAGCGTCATCCACAGATCCCTCATAACACTGCATCATCCACAGATCCTCCATAACAGAGCGTCATCCACAGATCCCCCATAACAGAGCATCATCCACAGATCACCCATAATAGAGCGTCCTCCACAGACCCCCATAACAGAGCGTCCTCCACAGATCCCTCATAACAGAGCATCATCCACAGATCCTCCATAACAGAGCGTCATCCACAGATCCCCCATAACAGAGCGTCATCCACAGATCACCCATAATAGAGTGTCATCCACAGATCCCCCATAACAGAGCGTCATCCACAGATCCCCCATAACAGAGGGTCATCCACAGATCCCCATAACAGAGCGTCATCCACAGATCCTCCATAACAGAGCATCATCAACAGACCCCCATAACAGAGCGTCCTCCACAGATCCCCCATAACAGAGCGTCATCCACAGATCCCCCATAACAGCGTCATCCTCAGATACCCATAACAGAGACTCATCCACAGATCCCCCATAACAGAGCGTCATCCACAGATCCCCCATAACAGAGCGTGATCCACAGATCCCCATAACAGAGCATCATCCATATAGATCCCCCATAACAGAGCATCATCCACAGATCCCCATAACAGAGCATCATCCATATAGATCCCCCATAACAGCGTCATCCACAGATCCCACATAACAGAGCGTCATCCATATAGATCCCCCATAACAGAGCGTCATCCACAGATCCCCCATAACAGAGCGTCATCCACAGATCCCCCATAACAGAGCATCATCCACAGATCCCCCATAACAGCGTCATCCACAGATCCCACATAACAGAGCGTCATCCATATAGATCCCCCATAACAGAGCGTCATCCACAGATCCCCCATAACAGAGCGTTATCCACAGATGCCCCATAACAGAGAGTCATCCACAGATCCCCCATAACAGAGCGTCAGCCACAGATCCCCCATAACAGAGCGTCCTCCAGAGATCCCCCATAACAGCGTCATCCACAGATCCCCCATAACAGAGCATCATCCACAGATCCCCATAACAGAGCGTCATCCACAGATCCTCCATAACAGAGCGTCATCCACAGATCCCCCATAACAGAGCGTCATCCACAGATCCTCCATAACAGAGCGTCATTCACAGATTCCCCATAACAGAGCATCATTCACAGATCCTCCATAACAGAGCATCATCCACAGATCCCCCATAACAGAGCGTCATCCACAGATCCTCCATAACAGAGCGTCATTCACAGATTCCCCATAACAGAGCATCATCCACAGATCCCCCATAACAGAGCATCATCCACAGATCCCCCATAACAGAGCATCATCCACAGATTCCCCATAACAGAGCGTCCTCCCCAGATCCCCCATAACAGAGCGTAATCCACAGATCCACCATAACAGAGCATCATCCACAGATTCCCCCATAACAGCGCATCATCCACAGATCCCCCCATAACAGAGCGTCATCCACAGATCCACCATAACAGAGCGTCATCCACAGATCCCCCCATAACAGAGCGTCATCCACAGATTCCCCCATAACAGAGCGTCATCCACAGATCCCCCCATAACAGAGCGTCATCCACAGATTCCCCCATAACAGCGCATCATCCACAGATCCCCCATAACAGAGCGTCATCCACAGATCTCCATAACAGGACGTCATCCACAGATCCCCCATAACAGAGCATCATCCACAGATTCCCCATAACAGAGCGTCACCCACAGATCCCCATAACAGAGCGTCATCCACAGATCCCCCATAACAGAGCATCAGCCACAGATCCCCATAACAGAGCGTCATCCACAGATCCCCCATAACAGAGCATCAGCCACAGATCCCCCATAACAGAGCGTAATCCACAGATCCCCCATAACATAGCGTCATCCACAGATTCCCCCATAACAGCGCATCATCCACAGATCCCCCCATAACAGAGCGTCATCCACAGATTCCCCCATAACAGCGCATCATCCACAGATCCCCCATAACAGAGCGTCATCCACAGATCTCCATAACAGGACGTCATCCACAGATCCCCCATAACAGAGCGTCACCCACAGATCCCCCATAATAGAGCGTCATCCACAGATCCCCCATAACAGAGCATCATCCACAGATCCTCCCATAACAGAGCGTCATCCACAGATTCCCCCATAACAGCGCATCATCCACAGATCCCCCCATAACAGAGCGTCATCCACAGATCTCCATAACAGAGCGTCATCCACAGATCCACCATAACAGAGCGTCATCCACAGACCCCCATAACAGAGCGTTATCCACAGATCTCCATAACAGAGCATCATCCACAGATCCCCCATAACAGAGCGTCATCCACAGATCCCCCATAACAGAGCGTCATCCACAGATCCCTCATAACAGAGCGTCCTCCACAGATCCGCCATAACAGAGCATCATCCACAGATCCCCCATAACAGAGCGTCATCCACAGATCCCTCATAACAAAGCGTCATCCACAGATCCCCCATAACAGAGCATCATCCACAGATCCCCCATAACAGAGCGTTATCCACAGATTCCCCCATAATAGAGCGTCATCCACAGATCCCCCATAACAGAGCGTCATCCACAGATCTCCATAACAGAGCATCATCCACAGATCCCCCATAACAGAGCGTTATCCACAGATCCCCCATAACAGAGCGTCATCCACAGATATCCATAACAGAGCATCATCCACAGATCCCCCATAACAGAGCGTCATCCACAGATTCCCCATAACAGCGCATCATCCACAGATCCCCCATAACAGAGCGTTATCCACAGATCCCCCATAACAGAGCGTCATCCACAGATATCCATAACAGAGCATCATCCACAGATCCCCCATAACAGAGCGTCATCCACAGATCCCCCATAACAGAGCGTCAACCACAGATCCCCCATAACAGAGCGTCATCCACAGATCCTCCATAACAGAGCGTCATCCACAGATCCTCCATAACAGCATCATCAACAGACCTCCGTAACAGAGCGTCATCCACAGATCCCCCATAACAGAGCGTCATCCACAGATCCCCCATAACAGAGCGTCATCCACAGATCCCCCATAACAGAGCGTCATCCACAGATCCCCCATAACAGAGTGTCATCCACAGATCCCCCATAACAGAGCGTCATCCACAGATCCCCCATAACAGAGCGTCATCCACAGATCCCCCATAACAGAGCATCATCCACAGATCCCCCATAACAGCGTCATCCACAGATCCCACATAACAGAGCGTCATCCATATAGATCCCCCATAACAGAGCGTCATCCACAGATCCCCCATAACAGAGCGTAATCCACAGATCCACCATAACAGAGCATCATCCACAGATTCCCCCATAACAGCGCATCATCCACAGATCCCCCCATAACAGAGCGTCATCCACAGATTCCCCCATAACAGCGCATCATCCACAGATCCCCCATAACAGAGCGTCATCCACAGATCTCCATAACAGGACGTCATCCACAGATCCCCCATAACAGAGCGTCATCCACAGATCCCTCATAACACTGCATCATCCACAGATCCTCCATAACAGAGCGTCATCCACAGATCCCCCATAACAGAGCATCATCCACAGATCACCCATAATAGAGCGTCCTCCACAGACCCCCATAACAGAGCGTCCTCCACAGATCCCTCATAACAGAGCATCATCCACAGATCCTCCATAACAGAGCATCATCCACAGATCCCCCATAACAGAGCATCATCCACAGATCACCCATAATAGAGTGTCATCCACAGATCCCCCATAACAGAGCGTCATCCACAGATCCCCCATAACAGAGCGTCATCCACAGATCCCCCATAACAGAGCGTCATCCACAGATCACCCATAATAGAGTGTCATCCACAGATCCCCCATAACAGAGCGTCATCCACAGATCCCCCATAACAGAGCGTCATCCACAGATCCCCATAACAGAGCGTCATCCACAGATCCTCCATAACAGAGCATCATCAACAGACCCCCATAACAGAGCGTCCTCCACAGATCCCCCATAACAGAGCGTCATCCACAGATCCCCCATAACAGCGTCATCCTCAGATACCCATAACAGAGACTCATCCACAGATCCCCCATAACAGAGCGTCATCCACAGATCCCCCATAACAGAGCGTGATCCACAGATCCCCATAACAGAGCATCATCCATATAGATCCCCCATAACAGAGCATCATCCACAGATCCCCATAACAGAGCATCATCCATATAGATCCCCCATAACAGCGTCATCCACAGATCCCACATAACAGAGCATCATCCATATAGATCCCCCATAACAGAGCGTCATCCACAGATTCCCCATAACAGAGCGTCATCCACAGATCCCCCATAACAGAGCATCATCCACAGATCCCCCATAACAGCGTCATCCACAGATCCCACATAACAGAGCGTCATCCATATAGATCCCCCATAACAGAGCGTCATCCACAGATCCCCCATAACAGAGCGTTATCCACAGATGCCCCATAACAGAGAGTCATCCACAGATCCCCCATAACAGAGCGTCAGCCACAGATCCCCCATAACAGAGCGTCCTCCAGAGATCCCCCATAACAGCGTCATCCACAGATCCCCCATAACAGAGCATCATCCACAGATCCCCATAACAGAGCGTCATCCACAGATCCTCCATAACAGAGCGTCATCCACAGATCCCCCATAACAGAGCGTCATCCACAGATCCTCCATAACAGAGCGTCATTCACAGATTCCCCATAACAGAGCATCATTCACAGATCCTCCATAACAGAGCATCATCCACAGATCCCCCATAACAGAGCGTCATCCACAGATCCTCCATAACAGAGCGTCATTCACATATTCCCCATAACAGAGCATCATCCACAGATCCCCCATAACAGAGCATCATCCACAGATCCCCCATAACAGAGCATCATCCACAGATTCCCCATAACAGAGCGTCCTCCCCAGATCCCCCATAACAGAGCGTAATCCACAGATCCACCATAACAGAGCATCATCCACAGATTCCCCCATAACAGCGCATCATCCACAGATCCCCCCATAACAGAGCGTCATCCACAGATTCCCCCATAACAGCGCATCATCCACAGATCCCCCATAACAGAGCGTCATCCACAGATCTCCATAACAGGACGTCATCCACAGATCCCCCATAACAGAGCGTCACCCACAGATCCCCCATAATAGAGCGTCATCCACAGATCCCCCATAACAGCGCATCATCCACAGATCCCCCATAACAGAGCGTCATCCACAGATCTCCATAACAGGACGTCATCCACAGATCCCCCATAACAGAGCGTCATCCACAGATCTCCATAACAGAGCATCATCCACAGATCCCCCATAACAGAGCGTTATCCACAGATCCCCCATAACAAAGCGTCATCCACAGATCTCCATAACAGAGCATCATCCACAGATCCCCCATAACAGAGCGTCATCCACAGATTCCCCATAACAGCGCATCATCCACAGATCCCCCCATAACAGAGCGTCATCCACAGATCCCCCATAACAGAGCGTCATCCACAGATCCTCCATAACAGAGCGTCATCCACAGATCCTCCATAACAGCATCATCAACAGACCTCCGTAACAGAGCGTCATCCACAGATCCCCCATAACAGAGCGTCATCCACAGATCCCCCATAACAGAGCGTCATCCACAGATCCCCCATAACAGAGCGTCATCCACAGATCCCCCATAACAGAGTGTCATCCACAGATCCCCCATAACAGAGCGTCATCCACAGATCCCCCATAACAGAGCGTCATCCACAGATTCCCCATAACAGAGCATCATCCACAGATCCCCCATAACAGAGCATCATCCACAGATCCCCCATAACAGAGCATCATCCACAGATTCCCCATAACAGAGCGTCCTCCCCAGATCCCCCATAACAGAGCGTAATCCACAGATCCACCATAACAGAGCGTCATCCACAGATCCCCCATAACAGAGCGTTATCCACAGATGCCCCATAACAGAGAGTCATCCACAGATCCCCCATAACAGAGCGTCAGCCACAGATCCCCCATAACAGAGCGTAATCCACAGATCCACCATAACAGAGCGTCATCCACAGATCCCCCATAACAGAGCGTTATCCACAGATGCCCCATAACAGAGAGTCATCCACAGATCCCCCATAACAGAGCGTCAGCCACAGATCCCCCATAACAGAGCGTCCTCCAGAGATCCCCCATAACAGCGTCATCCACAGATCCCCCATAACAGAGCATCATCCACAGATCCCCATAACAGAGCGTCATCCACAGATCCTCCATAACAGAGCGTCATCCACAGATCCCCCATAACAGAGCGTCATCCACAGATCCTCCATAACAGAGCGTCATTCACAGATTCCCCATAACAGAGCATCATTCACAGATCCTCCATAACAGAGCATCATCCACAGATCCCCCATAACAGAGCGTCATCCACAGATCCTCCATAACAGAGCGTCATTCACATATTCCCCATAACAGAGCATCATCCACAGATCCCCCATAACAGAGCATCATCCACAGATCCCCCATAACAGAGCATCATCCACAGATTCCCCATAACAGAGCGTCCTCCCCAGATCCCCCATAACAGAGCGTAATCCACAGATCCACCATAACAGAGCATCATCCACAGATTCCCCCATAACAGCGCATCATCCACAGATCCCCCCATAACAGAGCGTCATCCACAGATTCCCCCATAACAGCGCATCATCCACAGATCCCCCATAACAGAGCGTCATCCACAGATCTCCATAACAGGACGTCATCCACAGATCCCCCATAACAGAGCGTCACCCACAGATCCCCCATAATAGAGCGTCATCCACAGATCCCCCATAACAGCGCATCATCCACAGATCCCCCATAACAGAGCGTCATCCACAGATCTCCATAACAGGACGTCATCCACAGATCCCCCATAACAGAGCGTCATCCACAGATCTCCATAACAGAGCATCATCCACAGATCCCCCATAACAGAGCGTTATCCACAGATCCCCCATAACAAAGCGTCATCCACAGATCTCCATAACAGAGCATCATCCACAGATCCCCCATAACAGAGCGTCATCCACAGATTCCCCATAACAGCGCATCATCCACAGATCCCCCCATAACAGAGCGTCATCCACAGATCCCCCATAACAGAGCGTCATCCACAGATCCTCCATAACAGAGCGTCATCCACAGATCCTCCATAACAGCATCATCAACAGACCTCCGTAACAGAGCGTCATCCACAGATCCCCCATAACAGAGCGTCATCCACAGATCCCCCATAACAGAGCGTCATCCACAGATCCCCCATAACAGAGCGTCATCCACAGATCCCCCATAACAGAGTGTCATCCACAGATCCCCCATAACAGAGCGTCATCCACAGATCCCCCATAACAGAGCGTCATCCACAGATTCCCCATAACAGAGCATCATCCACAGATCCCCCATAACAGAGCATCATCCACAGATCCCCCATAACAGAGCATCATCCACAGATTCCCCATAACAGAGCGTCCTCCCCAGATCCCCCATAACAGAGCGTAATCCACAGATCCACCATAACAGAGCATCATTCACAGATCCTCCATAACAGAGCGTCATCCACAGATCCTCCATAACAGAGCGTCATTCACAGATTCCCCATAACAGAGCATCATCCACAGATCCCCCATAACAGAGCATCATCCACAGATCCCCCATAACAGAGCATCATCCACAGATTCCCCATAACAGAGCGTCCTCCCCAGATCCCCCATAACAGAGCATCATCCACAGATTCCCCCATAACAGCGCATCATCCACAGATCCCCCCATAACAGAGCGTCATCCACAGATTCCCCCATAACAGCGCATCATCCACAGATCCCCCATAACAGAGCGTCATCCACAGATCTCCATAACAGGACGTCATCCACAGATCCCCCATAACAGAGGATCATCCACAGATTCCCCATAACAGAGCGTCACCCACAGATCCCCATAACAGAGCGTCATCCACAGATCCCCCATAACAGAGCATCAGCCACAGATCCCCCATAACAGAGCGTAATCCACAGATCCACCATAACATAGCGTCATCCACAGATTCCCCCATAACAGCGCATCATCCACAGATCCCCCCATAACAGAGCGTCATCCACAGATTCCCCCATAACAGCGCATCATCCACAGATCCCCCATAACAGAGCGTCATCCACAGATCCCCCATAACAGAGCATCATCCACAGATCCCCCATAACAGCGTCATCCACAGATCCCACATAACAGAGCGTCATCCATATAGATCCCCCATAACAGAGCGTCATCCACAGATCCCCCATAACAGAGCGTTATCCACAGATGCCCCATAACAGAGAGTCATCCACAGATCCCCCATAACAGAGCGTCCTCCAGAGATCCCCCATAACAGCGTCATCCACAGATCCCCCATAACAGAGCATCATCCACAGATCCCCATAACAGAGCGTTATCCACAGATCTCCATAACAGAGCATCATCCACAGATCCCCCATAACAGAGCGTCATCCACAGATCCCCCATAACAGAGCGTCATCCACAGATCCCTCATAACAGAGCGTCCTCCACAGATCCGCCATAACAGAGCATCATCCACAGATCCCCCATAACAGAGCGTCATCCACAGATCCCTCATAACAAAGCGTCATCCACAGATCCCCCATAACAGAGCATCATCCACAGATCCCCCATAACAGAGCGTTATCCACAGATTCCCCCATAATAGAGCGTCATCCACAGATCCCCCATAACAGAGCGTCATCCACAGATCTCCATAACAGAGCATCATCCACAGATCCCCCATAACAGAGCGTTATCCACAGATCCCCCATAACAGAGCGTCATCCACAGATATCCATAACAGAGCATCATCCACAGATCCCCCATAACAGAGCGTCATCCACAGATTCCCCATAACAGCGCATCATCCACAGATCCCCCCATAACAGAGCGTCAACCACAGATCCCCCATAACAGAGCGTCATCCACAGATCCTCCATAACAGAGCGTCATCCACAGATCCTCCATAACAGCATCATCAACAGACCTCCGTAACAGAGCGTCATCCACAGATCCCCCATAACAGAGCGTCATCCACAGATCCCCCATAACAGAGCGTCATCCACAGATCCCCCATAACAGAGCGTCATCCACAGATCCCCCATAACAGAGTGTCATCCTCAGATCCCCCATAACAGAGCGTCATCCACAGATCCCCCATAACAGAGCGTCATCCACAGATCCCCCATAACAGAGCATCATCCACAGATCCCCCATAACAGCGTCATCCACAGATCCCACATAACAGAGCGTCATCCATATAGATCCCCCATAACAGAGCGTCATCCACAGATCCCCCATAACAGAGCGTAATCCACAGATCCACCATAACAGAGCATCATCCACAGATTCCCCCATAACAGCGCATCATCCACAGATCCCCCCATAACAGAGCGTCATCCACAGATTCCCCCATAACAGCGCATCATCCACAGATCCCCCATAACAGAGCGTCATCCACAGATCTCCATAACAGGACGTCATCCACAGATCCCCCATAACAGAGCGTCATCCACAGATCCCTCATAACACTGCATCATCCACAGATCCTCCATAACAGAGCGTCATCCACAGATCCCCCATAACAGAGCATCATCCACAGATCACCCATAATAGAGCGTCCTCCACAGATCCCCCATAACAGAGCGTCCTCCACAGATCCCTCATAACAGAGCATCATCCACAGATCCTCCATAACAGAGCATCATCCACAGATCCCCCATAACAGAGCATCATCCACAGATCACCCATAATAGAGTGTCATCCACAGATCCCCCATAACAGAGCGTCATCCACAGATCCCCCATAATAGAGCGTCATCCACAGATCCCCCATAACAGAGCGTCATCCACAGATCACCCATAATAGAGTGTCATCCACAGATCCCCCATAACAGAGCGTCATCCACAGATCCCCCATAACAGAGCGTCATCCACAGATCCCCATAACAGAGCGTCATCCACAGATCCTCCATAACAGAGCATCATCAACAGACCCCCATAACAGAGCGTCCTCCACAGATCCCCCATAACAGAGCGTCATCCACAGATCCCCCATAACAGCGTCATCCTCAGATACCCATAACAGAGACTCATCCACAGATCCCCCATAACAGAGCGTCATCCACAGATCCCCCATAACAGAGCGTGATCCACAGATCCCCATAACAGAGCATCATCCATATAGATCCCCCATAACAGAGCATCATCCACAGATCCCCATAACAGAGCATCATCCATATAAATCCCCCATAACAGCGTCATCCACAGATCCCACATAACAGAGCATCATCCATATAGATCCCCCATAACAGAGCGTCATCCACAGATTCCCCATAACAGAGCGTCATCCACAGATCCCCCATAACAGAGCATCATCCACAGATCCCCCATAACAGCGTCATCCACAGATCCCACATAACAGAGCGTCATCCATATAGATCCCCCATAACAGAGCGTCATCCACAGATCCCCCATAACAGAGCGTTATCCACAGATGCCCCATAACAGAGAGTCATCCACAGATCCCCCATAACAGAGCGTCAGCCACAGATCCCCCATAACAGAGCGTCCTCCAGAGATCCCCCATAACAGCGTCATCCACAGATCCCCCATAACAGAGCATCATCCACAGATCCCCATAACAGAGCGTCATCCACAGATCCTCCATAACAGAGCGTCATCCACAGATCCCCCATAACAGAGCGTCATCCACAGATCCTCCATAACAGAGCGTCATTCACAGATTCCCCATAACAGAGCATCATTCACAGATCCTCCATAACAGAGCATCATCCACAGATCCCCCATAACAGAGCGTCATCCACAGATCCTCCATAACAGAGCGTCATTCACATATTCCCCATAACAGAGCATCATCCACAGATCCCCCATAACAGAGCATCATCCACAGATCCCCCATAACAGAGCATCATCCACAGATCCCCCATAACAGAGCATCATCCACAGATCCCCCATAACAGAGCGTAATCCACAGATCCACCATAACAGAGCATCATCCACAGATTCCCCCATAACAGCGCATCATCCACAGATCCCCCCATAACAGAGCGTCATCCACAGATTCCCCCATAACAGCGCATCATCCACAGATCCCCCATAACAGAGCGTCATCCACAGATCTCCATAACAGGACGTCATCCACAGATCCCCCATAACAGAGCGTCACCCACAGATCCCTCATAATAGAGCGTCATCCACAGATCCCCCATAACAGCGCATCATCCACAGATCCCCCATAACAGAGCGTCATCCACAGATCTCCATAACAGGACGTCATCCACAGATCCCCCATAACAGAGCGTCATCCACAGATCTCCATAACAGAGCATCATCCACAGATCCCCCATAACAGAGCGTTATCCACAGATCCCCCATAACAAAGCGTCATCCACAGATCTCCATAACAGAGCATCATCCACAGATCCCCCATAACAGAGCGTCATCCACAGATTCCCCATAACAGCGCATCATCCACAGATCCCCCCATAACAGAGCGTCATCCACAGATCCCCCATAACAGAGCGTCATCCACAGATCCTCCATAACAGAGCGTCATCCACAGATCCTCCATAACAGCATCATCAACAGACCTCCGTAACAGAGCGTCATCCACAGATCCCCCATAACAGAGCGTCATCCACAGATCCCCCATAACAGAGCGTCATCCACAGATCCCCCATAACAGAGCGTCATCCACAGATCCCCCATAACAGAGTGTCATCCACAGATCCCCCATAACAGAGCGTCATCCACAGATCCCCCATAACAGAGCGTCATCCACAGATTCCCCATAACAGAGCATCATCCACAGATCCCCCATAACAGAGCATCATCCACAGATCCCCCATAACAGAGCATCATCCACAGATTCCCCATAACAGAGCGTCCTCCCCAGATCCCCCATAACAGAGCGTAATCCACAGATCCACCATAACAGAGCATCATTCACAGATCCTCCATAACAGAGCGTCATCCACAGATCCTCCATAACAGAGCGTCATTCACAGATTCCCCATAACAGAGCATCATCCACAGATCCCCCATAACAGAGCATCATCCACAGATCCCCCATAACAGAGCATCATCCACAGATTCCCCATAACAGAGCGTCCTCCCCAGATCCCCCATAACAGAGCATCATCCACAGATTCCCCCATAACAGCGCATCATCCACAGATCCCCCCATAACAGAGCGTCATCCACAGATTCCCCCATAACAGCGCATCATCCACAGATCCCCCATAACAGAGCGTCATCCACAGATCTCCATAACAGGACGTCATCCACAGATCCCCCATAACAGAGGATCATCCACAGATTCCCCATAACAGAGCGTCACCCACAGATCCCCATAACAGAGCGTCATCCACAGATCCCCCATAACAGAGCATCAGCCACAGATCCCCCATAACAGAGCGTAATCCACAGATCCACCATAACATAGCGTCATCCACAGATTCCCCCATAACAGCGCATCATCCACAGATCCCCCCATAACAGAGCGTCATCCACAGATTCCCCCATAACAGCGCATCATCCACAGATCCCCCATAACAGAGCGTCATCCACAGATCTCCATAACAGGACGTCATCCACAGATCCCCCATAACAGAGCGTCACCCACAGATCCCCCATAATAGAGCGTCATCCACAGATCCCCCCATAACAGAGCGTCATCCACAGATTCCCCCATAACAGCGCATCATCCACAGATCCCCCCATAACAGAGCGTCATCCACAGATCTCCATAACAGAGCGTCATCCACAGATCCACCATAACAGAGCGTCATCCACAGATCCCCCATAACAGAGCATCATCCACAGATCCCCCATAACAGCGTCATCCACAGATCCCACATAACAGAGCGTCATCCATATAGATCCCCCATAACAGAGCGTCATCCACAGATCCCCCATAACAGAGCGTTATCCACAGATGCCCCATAACAGAGAGTCATCCACAGATCCCCCATAACAGAGCGTCAGCCACAGATCCCCCATAACAGAGCGTCCTCCAGAGATCCCCCATAACAGCGTCATCCACAGATCCCCCATAACAGAGCATCATCCACAGATCCCCATAACAGAGCGTCATCCACAGATCCCCCATAACAGAGCGTCATCCACAGATCCTCCATAACAGAGCGTCATTCACAGATTCCCCATAACAGAGCATCATTCACAGATCCTCCATAACAGAGCATCATCCACAGATCCTCCATAACAGAGCGTCATTCACAGATTCCCCATAACAGAGCATCATCCACAGATCCCCCATAACAGAGCATCATCCACAGATCCCCCATAACAGAGCATCATCCACAGATTCCCCATAACAGAGCGTCCTCCCCAGATCCCCCATAACAGAGCGTAATCCACAGATCCACCATAACAGAGCATCATCCACAGATTCCCCCATAACAGCGCATCATCCACAGATCCCCCCATAACAGAGCGTCATCCACAGATTCCCCCATAACAGCGCATCATCCACAGATCCCCCATAACAGAGCGTCATCCACAGATCTCCATAACAGGACGTCATCCACAGATCCCCCATAACAGAGCATCATCCACAGATTCCCCATAACAGAGCGTCACCCACAGATCCCCATAACAGAGCGTCATCCACAGATCCCCCATAACAGAGCATCAGCCACAGATCCCCATAACAGAGCGTCATCCACAGATCCCCCATAACAGAGCATCAGCCACAGATCCCCCATAACAGAGCGTAATCCACAGATCCCCCATAACATAGCGTCATCCACAGATTCCCCCATAACAGCGCATCATCCACAGATCCCCCCATAACAGAGCGTCATCCACAGATTCCCCCATAACAGCGCATCATCCACAGATCCCCCATAACAGAGCGTCATCCACAGATCTCCATAACAGGACGTCATCCACAGATCCCCCATAACAGAGCGTCACCCACAGATCCCCCATAATAGAGCGTCATCCACAGATCCCCCATAACAGAGCGTCATCCACAGATCTCCATAACAGAGCGTCATCCACAGATCCCCCATAACAGAGCATCATTCACAGATCCCCCATAACAGAGCGTTATCCACAGATCTCCATAACAGAGCATCATCCACAGATCCCCCATAACAGAGCGTCATCCACAGATCCCCCATAACAGAGCGTCATCCACAGATCCCTCATAACAGAGCGTCCTTCAGAGATCCGCCATAACAGAGCATCATCCACAGATCCCCCATAACAAAGCGTCATCCACAGATCTCCATAACAGAGCATCATCCACAGATCCCCCATAACAGAGCGTCATCCACAGATTCCCCATAACAGCGCATCATCCACAGATCCCCCCATAACAGAGCGTCATCCACAGATCCCCCATAACAGAGCGTCATCCACAGATCCTCCATAACAGAGCGTCATCCACAGATCCTCCATAACAGCATCATCAACAGACCTCCGTAACAGAGCGTCATCCACAGATCCCCCATAACAGAGCGTCATCCACAGATCCCCCATAACAGAGCGTCATCCACAGATCCCCCATAACAGAGCGTCATCCACAGATCCCCCATAACAGAGTGTCATCCACAGATCCCCCATAACAGAGCGTCATCCACAGATCCCCCATAACAGAGCGTCATCCACAGATCCCCCATAACAGAGCATCATCCACAGATCCCCCATAACAGCGTCATCCACAGATCCCACATAACAGAGCGTCATCCATATAGATCCCCCATAACAGAGCGTCATCCACAGATCCCCCATAACAGAGCGTAATCCACAGATCCACCATAACAGAGCATCATCCACAGATTCCCCCATAACAGCGCATCATCCACAGATCCCCCCATAACAGAGCGTCATCCACAGATTCCCCCATAACAGCGCATCATCCACAGATCCCCCATAACAGAGCGTCATCCACAGATCTCCATAACAGGACGTCATCCACAGATCCCCCATAACAGAGCGTCACCCACAGATCCCCATAACAGAGCGTCATCCACAGATCCCCCATAACAGAGCATCAGCCACAGATCCCCCATAACAGAGCGTAATCCACAGATCCACCATAACATAGCGTCATCCACAGATTCCCCCATAACAGCGCATCATCCACAGATCCCCCCATAACAGAGCGTCATCCACAGATTCCCCCATAACAGCGCATCATCCACAGATCCCCCATAACAGAGCGTCATCCACAGATCTCCATAACAGGACGTCATCCACAGATCCCCCATAACAGAGCGTCACCCACAGATCCCCCATAATAGAGCGTCATCCACAGATCCCCCATAACAGAGCATCATCCACAGATCCCCCCATAACAGAGCGTCATCCACAGATTCCCCCATAACAGCGCATCATCCACAGATCCCCCCATAACAGAGCGTCATCCACAGATCCCCCCATAACAGAGCGTCATCCACAGATCCACCATAACAGAGCATCATTCACAGATCCCCCATAACAGAGCGTCATCCACAGATCCCCCATAACAGAGCGTCATCCACAGATCCCCCATAACAGAGCATCATCCACAGATCCCCCATAACAGAGCGTTATCCACAGATCCCCCATAACAGAGCGTCATCCACAGATCCCCCATAACAGAGCATCATCCACAGATCCCCCATAACAGAGCGTTATCCACAGATCCCCCATAACAGAGCATCATCCACAGATCCCCCATAACAGAGCGTTATCCACAGATCCCCCATAACAGAGCGTCATCCACAGATCCCCCATAACAGAGCGTCCTCCACAGATCCGCCATAACAGAGCATCATCTACAGATCCCCCATAACAGAGCGTCATCCACAGATCCCTCATAACAGAGCATCATCCACAGATCCCCCATAACAGAGCGTTATCCACAGATTCCCCCATAATAGAGCGTCATCCACAGATCCCCCATAACAGAACGTCATCCACAGATCTCCATAACAGAGCATCATCCACAGATCCCCCATAACAGAGCGTTATCCACAGATCCCCCATAACAGAGCGTCATCCACAGATCTCCATAACAGAGCATCATCCACAGATTCCCCATAACAGCGCATCATCCACAGATCCCCCCATAACAGAGCGTCATCCACAGATCCCCCATAACAGAGCGTCATCCACAGATCCTCCATAACAGAGCGTCATCCACAGATTCACCATAACAGAGCGTCATCCACAGATCCCCCATAACAGAGCGTCATCCACAGATCCCCCATAACAGAGTGTCATCCACAGATCCCCCATAACAGAGCGTCATCCACAGATCCCTCATAACAGTGCATCATCCACAGATCCTCCATAACAGAGCGTCATCCACAGATCCCCCATAACAGAGCATCATCCACAGATCACCCATAATAGAGCGTCCTCCACAGACCCCCATAACAGAGCGTCCTCCACAGATCCCTCATAACAGAGCATCATCCACAGATCCCCCCATAACAGAGCGTCATCCACAGATCCCCCATAACAGAGCGTCATCCACAGATCCTCCATAACAGAGCGTCATCCACAGATCCTCCATAACAGCATCATCAAAAGACCTCCAAAACAGAGCGTCATCCACAGATTCACCATAACAGAGCGTCATCCACAGATCCCCCATAACAGAGCGTCATCCACAGATCCCCCATAACAGAGTGTCATCCACAGATCCCCCATAACAGAGCGTCATCCACAGATCCCTCATAACACTGCATCATCCACAGATCCCCCATAACAGAGCGTCATCCACAGATCCCCCATAACATAGCGTCATCCACAGATCCCCCATAACAGAGCATCATCCACAGATCACCCATAACAGAGTGTCATCCACAGATCCCTCATAACAAAGCGTCATCCACAGATCCCCCATAACAGAGCATCATCCACAGACCCCCATAACAGAGCGTCCTCCACAGATCCCTCATAACAGAGCATCATCCACAGATCCTCCATAACAGAGCATCATCCACAGATCCCCATAACAGAGCGTCATCCACAGATCCTCCATAACAGAGCGTCATCCACAGATCCCCCATAACAGAGCGTCATCCACAGATCCTCCATAACAGAGCGTCATTCACAGATTCCCCTTAACAGAGCATCATCCACAGATCCCCCATAACAGAGCATCATCCACAGATCCCCCATAACAGAGCATCATCCACAGATTCCCCATAACAGAGCGTCCTCCCCAGATCCCCCATAACAGAGCGTAATCCACAGATCCACCATAACAGAGCATCATTCACAGATCCTCCATAACAGAGCGTCATCCACAGATCCTCCATAACAGAGCGTCATTCACAGATTCCCCATAACAGAGCATCATCCACAGATCCCCCATAACAGAGCATCATCCACAGATTCCCCATAACAGAGCGTCCTCCCCAGATCCCCCATAACAGAGCATCATCCACAGATTCCCCCATAACAGCGCATCATCCACAGATCCCCCCATAACAGAGCGTCATCCACAGATTCCCCCATAACAGCGCATCATCCACAGATCCCCCATAACAGAGCGTCATCCACAGATCTCCATAACAGGACGTCATCCACAGATCCCCCATAACAGAGGATCATCCACAGATTCCCCATAACAGAGCGTCACCCACAGATCCCCATAACAGAGCGTCATCCACAGATCCCCCATAACAGAGCATCAGCCACAGATCCCCCATAACAGAGCGTAATCCACAGATCCACCATAACATAGCGTCATCCACAGATTCCCCCATAACAGCGCATCATCCACAGATCCCCCCATAACAGAGCGTCATCCACAGATTCCCCCATAACAGCGCATCATCCACAGATCCCCCATAACAGAGCGTCATCCACAGATCTCCATAACAGGACGTCATCCACAGATCCCCCATAACAGAGCGTCACCCACAGATCCCCCATAATAGAGCGTCATCCACAGATCCCCCCATAACAGAGCGTCATCCACAGATTCCCCCATAACAGCGCATCATCCACAGATCCCCCCATAACAGAGCGTCATCCACAGATCTCCATAACAGAGCGTCATCCACAGATCCACCATAACAGAGCGTCATCCACAGACCCCCATAACAGAGCATCATTCACAGATCCCCCATAACAGAGCGCCATCCACAGATCCCCCATAACAGAGCGTCATCCACAGATCCCCCATAACAGAGCGTTATCCACAGATCTCCATAACAGAGCATCATCCACAGATCCCCCATAACAGAGCGTTATCCACAGATCCCCCATAACAGAGCGTCATCCACAGATCCCTCATAACAGAGCGTCCTCCACAGATCCCCCATAACAGAGCGTTATCCACAGATTCCCCCATAATAGAGCGTCATCCACAGATCTCCATAACAGAGCATCATCCACAGATCCCCCATAACAGAGCGTCATCCACAGATCTCCATAACAGAGCATCATTCACAGATCCCCCATAACAGAGCGCCATCCACAGATCCCCCATAACAGAGCGTCATCCACAGATCCCCCATAACAGAGCGTTATCCACAGATCTCCATAACAGAGCATCATCCACAGATCCCCCATAACAGAGCGTCATCCACAGATCCCTCATAACAAAGCGTCATCCACAGATCCCCCATAACAGAGCATCATCCACAGATCCCCCATAACAGAGCGTTATCCACAGATTCCCCCATAATAGAGCGTCATCCACAGATCCCCCATAACAGAGCGTCATCCACAGATCTCCATAACAGAGCATCATCCACAGATCCCCCATAACAGAGCGTTATCCACAGATCCCCCATAACAGAGCGTCATCCACAGATCTCCATAACAGAGCGTCATCCACAGATTCCCCATAACAGCGCATCATCCACAGATCCCCCCATAACAGAGCGTCATCCACAGATCCCCCATAACAGAGCGTCATCCACAGATCCTCCATAACAGAGCGTCATCCACAGATCCTCCATAACAGCATCATCAACAGACCTCCGTAACAGAGCGTCATCCACAGATTCACCATAACAGAGCGTCATCCACAGATCCCCCATAACAGAGCGTCATCCACAGATCCCCCATAACAGAGTGTCATCCACAGATCCCCCATAACAGAGCGTCATCCACAGATCCCTCATAACAAAGCGTCATCCACAGATCCCCCATAACAGAGCATCATCCACAGATTCCCCCATAACAGAGCGTTATCCACAGATTCCCCCATAATAGAGCGTCATCCACAGATCCCCCATAACAGAGCGTCATCCACAGATCTCCATAACAGAGCATCATCCACAGATCCCCCATAACAGAGCGTTATCCACAGATCCCCCATAACAGAGCGTCATCCACAGATCTCCATAACAGAGCGTCATCCACAGATTCCCCATAACAGCGCATCATCCACAGATCCCCCCATAACAGAGCGTCATCCACAGATCCCCCATAACAGAGCGTCATCCACAGATCCTCCATAACAGAGCGTCATCCACAGATCCTCCATAACAGCATCATCAACAGATCCTCCATAACAGAGCGTCATCCACAGATCCTCCATAACAGAGCGTCATCCACAGATTCACCATAACAGAGCGTCATCCACAGATCCTCCATAACAGAGCGTCATCCACAGATCCCCCATAACAGAGTGTCATCCACAGATCCCCCATAACAGAGCGTCATCCACAGATCCCCCATAACAGAGCGTCATCCACAGATCCCCCATAACAGAGCATCATCCACAGATCCCCCATAACAGCGTCATCCACAGATCCCACATAACAGAGCGTCATCCATATAGATCCCCCATAACAGAGCGTCATCCACAGATCCCCCATAACAGAGCGTAATCCACAGATCCACCATAACAGAGCATCATCCACAGATTCCCCCATAACAGCGCATCATCCACAGATCCCCCCATAACAGAGCGTCATCCACAGATTCCCCCATAACAGCGCATCATCCACAGATCCCCCATAACAGAGCGTCATCCACAGATCTCCATAACAGGACGTCATCCACAGATCCCCCATAACAGAGCATCATCCACAGATTCCCCATAACAGAGCGTCACCCACAGATCCCCATAACAGAGCGTCATCCACAGATCCCCCATAACAGAGCATCAGCCACAGATCCCCCATAACAGAGCGTAATCCACAGATCCACCATAACATAGCGTCATCCACAGATTCCCCCATAACAGCGCATCATCCACAGATCCCCCCATAACAGAGCGTCATCCACAGATTCCCCCATAACAGCGCATCATCCACAGATCCCCCATAACAGAGCATCATCCACAGATCCCCCATAACAGAGCGTCATCCACAGATCCCCCATAACAGAGCGTCATCCACAGATCCCCCATAACAGAGCGTCATCCACAGATCCCCCATAACAGAGTGTCATCCACAGATCCCCCATAACAGAGCGTCATCCACAGATCCCTCATAACAGAGCATCATCCACAGATTCCCCATAACAGAGCATCATCCACAGATTCCCCATAACAGAGCGTCATCCACAGATCCCCCATAACAGAGCATCATCCACAGATCACCCATAATAGAGCGTCCTCCACAGACCCCCATAACAGAGCGTCCTCCACAGATCCCTCATAACAGAGCATCATCCGCAGATCCCCCCATAACAGAGCGTCATCCACAGATCCCCCATAACAGAGCGTCATCCACAGATCCTCCATAACAGAGCGTCATCCACAGATCCTCCATAACAGCATCATCAACAGACCTCCAAAACAGAGCGTCATCCACAGATTCACCATAACAGAGCGTCATCCACAGATCCCCCATAACAGAGCGTCATCCACAGATCCCCCATAACAGAGTGTCATCCACAGATCCCCCATAACAGAGCGTCATCCACAGATCCCTCATAACACTGCATCATCCACAGATCCCCCATAACAGAGCATCATCCACAGATCACCCATAATAGAGCGTCCTGCACAGACCCCCATAACAGAGCGTCCTCCACAGATCCCTCATAACAGAGCGTCATCCACAGATCCTCCATAACAGAGCGTCCTCCACAGATCCCTCATAACAGAGCGTCATCCACAGATCCCTCATAACAGAGCGTCATCCACAGATCACCCATAATAGAGTGTCATCCACAGATCACCCATAATAGAGTGTCATCCACAGATCCCCCATAACAGAGCGTCATCCACAGATCCCCCATAACAGAGCGTCATCCACAGATCCTCCATAACAGAGCGTCATCAACAGACCCCCATAACAGAGCGTCCTCCACAGATCCCCCATAACAGAGCGTCATCCACAGATCCGCCATAACAGAGCATCATCCACAGATCCCCCATAACAGAGCGTCATCCACAGATCCCTCATAACAAAGCGTCATCCACAGATCCCCCATAACAGAGCATCATCCACAGATCCCCCATAACAGAGCGTTATCCACAGATTCCCCCATAATAGAGCGTCATCCACAGATCCCCCATAACAGAGCGTCATCCACAGATCTCCATAACAGAGCATCATCCACAGATCCCCCATAACAGAGCGTTATCCACAGATCCCCCATAACAGAGCGACATCCACAGATCTCCATAACAGAGCGTCATCCACAGATTCCCCATAACAGCGCATCATCCACAGATCCCCCCATAACAGAGCGTCATCCACAGATCCCCCATAACAGAGCGTCATCCACAGATCCCCCATAACAGAGCATCATCCACAGATCCCCCATAACAGAGCGTTATCCACAGATTCCCCCATAATAGAGCGTCATCCACAGATCCCCCATAACAGAGCGTCTTCCACAGATCTCCATAACAGAGCGTCATCCACAGATCCCCCATAACAGAGCATTATCCACAGATCCCCCATAACAGAGCGTCATCCACAGATTCCCCATAACAGAGCATCATCCACAGATCCCCCATAACAGAGCGTTATCCACAGATTCCCCCACAATAGAGCGTCATCCACAGATCCCCCATAACAGAGCGTCATCCACAGATCTCCATAACAGAGCATCATCCACAGATCCCCCATAACAGAGCGTTATCCACAGATCCCCCATAACAGAGCGTCATCCACAGATCTCCATAACAGAGCGTCATCCACAGATTCCCCATAACAGCGCATCATCCACAGATCCCCCCATAACAGAGCGTCATCCACAGATCCCCCATAACAGAGCGTCATCCACAGATCCTCCATAACAGAGCGTCATCCACAGATCCTCCATAACAGCATCATCAACAGATCCCCCATAACAGAGCATCATCCACAGATTCCCCATAACAGAGCATCATCCACAGATTCCCCATAACAGAGCGTCCTCCCCAGATCCCCCATAACAGAGCGTAATCCACAGATCCACCATAACAGAGCATCATTCACAGATCCTCCATAACAGAGCATCATCCACAGATCCCCCATAACAGAGCGTCATCCACAGATCCTCCATAACAGAGCGTCATTCACAGATTCCCCATAACAGAGCATCATCCACAGATCCCCCATAACAGAGCATCATCCACAGATCCCCCATAACAGAGCATCATCCACAGATTCCCCATAACAGAGCGTCCTCCCCAGATCCCCCATAACAGAGCGTAATCCACAGATCCACCATAACAGAGCATCATCCACAGATTCCCCCATAACAGCGCATCATCCACAGATCCCCCCATAACAGAGCGTCATCCACAGATTCCCCCATAACAGCGCATCATCCACAGATCCCCCATAACAGAGCGTCATCCACAGATCTCCATAACAGGACGTCATCCACAGATCCCCCATAACAGAGGATCATCCACAGATTCCCCATAACAGAGCGTCACCCACAGATCCCCATAACAGAGCGTCATCCACAGATCCCCCATAACAGAGCATCAGCCACAGATCCCCCATAACAGAGCGTAATCCACAGATCCCCCATAACAGAGCGTAATCCACAGATCCACCATAACATAGCGTCATCCACAGATTCCCCCATAACAGCGCATCATCCACAGATCCCCCATAACAGAGCGTCATCCACAGATCTCCATAACAGGACGTCATCCACAGATCCCCCATAACAGAGCGTCACCCACAGATCCCCCATAATAGAGCGTCATCCACAGATCCCCCATAACAGAGCATCATCCACAGATCCCCCCATAACAGAGCGTCATCCACAGATTCCCCCATAACAGCGCATCATCCACAGATCCCCCCATAACAGCGCATCATCCACAGATCCCCCATAACAGAGCGTCATCCACAGATCTCCATAACAGGACGTCATCCACAGATCCCCCATAACAGAGCGTCACCCACAGATCCCCCATAATAGAGCGTCATCCACAGATCCCCCATAACAGAGCATCATCCACAGATCCCCCCATAACAGAGCGTCATCCACAGATTCCCCCATAACAGCGCATCATCCACAGATCCCCCCATAACAGAGCGTCATCCACAGATCTCCATAACAGGACGTCATCCACAGATCCCCCATAACAGAGCGTCACCCACAGATCCCCCATAATAGAGCGTCATCCACAGATCCCCCATAACAGAGCATCATCCACAGATCCCCCCATAACAGAGCGTCATCCACAGATTCCCCCATAACAGCGCATCATCCACAGATCCCCCCATAACAGAGCGTCATCCACAGATCCCCCATAACAGAGCGTCATCCACAGATCCTCCATAACAGAGCGTCATCCACAGATCCTCCATAACAGCATCATCAACAGATCCCCCATAACAGAGCATCATCCACAGATTCCCCATAACAGAGCATCATCCACAGATTCCCCATAACAGAGCGTCCTCCCCAGATCCCCCATAACATAGCGTCATCCACAGATTCCCCCATAACAGCGCATCATCCACAGATCCCCCCATAACAGAGCGTCATCCACAGATTCCCCCATAACAGCGCATCATCCACAGATCCCCCATAACAGAGCGTCATCCACAGATCTCCATAACAGGACGTCATCCACAGATCCCCCATAACAGAGCGTCACCCACAGATCCCCCATAATAGAGCGTCATCCACAGATCCCCCATAACAGAGCATCATCCACAGATCCCCCCATAACAGAGCGTCATCCACAGATTCCCCCATAACAGCGCATCATCCACAGATCCCCCCATAACAGAGCGTCATCCACAGATCTCCATAACAGAGCGTCATCCACAGATCCACCATAACAGAGCGTCATCCACAGACCCCCATAACAGAGCATCATTCACAGATCCCCCATAACAGAGCGCCATCCACAGATCCCCCATAACAGAGCGTCATCCACAGATCCCCCATAACAGAGCGTTATCCACAGATCTCCATAACAGAGCATCATCCACAGATCCCCCATAACAGAGCGTTATCCACAGATCCCCCATAACAGAGCGTCATCCACAGATCCCTCATAACAGAGCGTCCTCCACAGATCCGCCATAACAGAGCATCATCCACAGATCCCCCATAACAGAGCGTCATCCACAGATCCCTCATAACAAAGCGTCATCCACAGATCCCCCATAACAGAGCATCATCCACAGATCCCCCATAACAGAGCGTTATCCACAGATTCCCCCATAATAGAGCGTCATCCACAGATCCCCCATAACAGAGCGTCATCCACAGATCTCCATAACAGAGCATCATCCACAGATCCCCCATAACAGAGCGTTATCCACAGATCCCCCATAACAGAGCGTCATCCACAGATCTCCATAACAGAGCGTCATCCACAGATTCCCCATAACAGCGCATCATCCACAGATCCCCCCATAACAGAGCGTCATCCACAGATCCCCCATAACAGAGCGTCATCCACAGATCCTCCATAACAGAACGTCATCCACAGATCCTCCATAACAGCATCATCAACAGACCTCCGTAACAGAGCGTCATCCACAGATTCACCATAACAGAGCGTCATCCACAGATCCCCCATAACAGAGCGTCATCCACAGATCCCTCATAACAAAGCGTCATCCACAGATCCCCCATAACAGAGCATCATCCACAGATTCCCCCATAATAGAGCGTCATCCACAGATCCCCCATAACAGAGCGTCATCCACAGATCTCCATAACAGAGCATCATCCACAGATCCCCCATAACAGAGCGTTATCCACAGATCCCCCATAACAGAGCGTCATCCACAGATCTCCATAACAGAGCGTCATCCACAGATTCCCCATAACAGCGCATCATCCACAGATCCCCCCATAACAGAGCGTCATCCACAGATCCCCCATAACAGAGCGTCATCCACAGATCCCCCATAACAGAGCGTCATCCACAGATCCCCCATAACAGAGCGTCATCCACAGATCCTCCGTAACAGAGCGTCATCCACAGATTCACCATAACAGAGCGTCATCCACAGATCCCCCATAACAGAGCGTCATCCACAGATCCTCCATAACAGAGCGTCATCCACAGATCCTCCGTAACAGAGCGTCATCCACAGATTCACCATAACAGAGCGTCATCCACAGATCCCCCATAACAGAGCGTCATCCACAGATCCCCCATAACAGAGCATCATCCACAGATCCCCCATAACAGCGTCATCCACAGATCCCACATAACAGAGCGTCATCCATATAGATCCCCCATAACAGAGCGTCATCCACAGATCCCCCATAACAGAGCGTAATCCACAGATCCACCATAACAGAGCATCATCCACAGATTCCCCCATAACAGCGCATCATCCACAGATCCCCCCATAACAGAGCGTCATCCACAGATTCCCCCATAACAGCGCATCATCCACAGATCCCCCATAACAGAGCGTCATCCAGAGATCTCCATAACAGGACGTCATCCACAGATCCCCCATAACAGAGCATCATCCACAGATTCCCCATAACAGAGCGTCACCCACAGATCCCCATAACAGAGCGTCATCCACAGATCCCCCATAACAGAGCATCAGCCACAGATCCCCCATAACAGAGCGTAATCCACAGATCCACCATAACATAGCGTCATCCACAGATTCCCCCATAACAGCGCATCATCCACAGATCCCCCCATAACAGAGCGTCATCCACAGATTTCCCCATAACAGCGCATCATCCACAGATCCCCCATAACAGAGCGTCATCCACAGATCTCCATAACAGGACGTCATCCACAGATCCCCCATAACAGAGCGTCACCCACAGATCCCCCATAATAGAGCGTCATCCACAGATCCCCCATAACAGAGCATCATCCACAGATCCCCCCATAACAGAGCGTCATCCACAGATTCCCCCATAACAGCGCATCATCCACAGATCCCCCCATAACAGAGCGTCATCCACAGATCTCCATAACAGAGTGTCATCCACAGATCCACCATAACAGAGCGTCATCCACAGACCCCCATAACAGAGCGTCATCCACAGATCCCCCATAACAGAGTGTCATCTACAGATCCCCCATAACAGAGCGTCATCCACAGATCCCCCATAACAGAGCGTCATCCACAGATCCCCCATAACAGAGCATCATCCACAGATCCCCCATAACAGAGCGTTATCCACAGATCCCCCATAACAGAGCGTCATCCACAGATCCCTCATAACAGAGCGTCCTCCACAGATCCGCCATAACAGAGCATCATCCACAGATCCCCCATAACAGAGCGTCATCCACAGATCCCTCATAACAAAGCGTCATCCACAGATCCCCCATAACAGAGCGTCATCCACAGATCTCCATAACAGAGCATCATCCACAGATCCCCCATAACAGAGCGTTATCCACAGATCCCCCATAACAGAGCGTCATCCACAGATCTCCATAACAGAGCGTCATCCACAGATTCCCCATAACAGAGCGTCACCCACAGATCCCTCATAACAGAGCATTATACACAGATCCCCCATAACAGAGCGTCATCCACAGATCCCCCATAACAGAGCGTCATCCACAGATCCCCCATAACAGAGTGTCATCCACAGATCCCCCATAACAGAGCGTCCTCCACAGATTCCCCCATAACAGAGCGTCATCCACAGATCCTCCATAACAGCGCATCATCCACAGATCCCCCCATAACAGAGCGTCATCCACAGATCCCCCATAACAGAGCGTCATCCACAGATCCTCCATAACAGAGCGTCATCCACAGATCCTCCATAACAGCATCATCAACAGACCTCCGTAACAGAGCGTCATCCACAGATTCACCATAACAGAGCGTCATCCACAGATCCCCCATAACAGAGCGTCATCCACAGATCCCCCATAACAGAGTGTCATCCACAGATCCCCCATAACAGAGCGTCATCCACAGATCCCTCATAACAGTGCATCATCCACAGATCCTCCATAACAGAGCGTCATCCACAGATCCCCCATAACAGAGCATCATCCACAGATCACCCATAATAGAGCGTCCTCCACAGACCCCCATAACAGAGCGTCCTCCACAGATCCCTCATAACAGAGCATCATCCACAGATCCCCCCATAACAGAGCGTCATCCACAGATCCCCCATAACAGAGCGTCATCCACAGATCCTCCATAACAGAGCGTCATCCACAGATCCTCCATAACAGCATCATCAACAGACCTCCAAAACAGAGCGTCATCCACAGATTCACCATAACAGAGCGTCATCCACAGATCCCCCATAACAGAGCGTCATCCACAGATCCCCCATAACAGAGTGTCATCCACAGATCCCCCATAACAGAGCGTCATCCACAGATCCCTCATAACACTGCATCATCCACAGATCCTCCATAACAGAGCGTCATCCACAGATCCCCCATAACAGAGCATCATCCAGAGATCACCCATAATAGAGCATCCTCCACAGACCCCCATAACAGAGCGTCCTCCACAGATCCCTCATAACAGAGCATCATCCACAGATCCTCCATAACAGAGCGTCATCCACAGATCCCCCATAACAGAGCGTCATCCACAGATCACCCATAATAGAGTGTCATCCACAGATCCCCCATAACAGAGCGTCATCCACAGATCCCCCATAACAGAGCGTCATCCACAGATCCCATAACAGAGCGTCATCCACAGATCCTCCATAACAGAGCGTCATCAACAGACCCCCATAACAGAGCGTCCTCCACAGATCCCCCATAACAGAGCGTCATCCACAGATCCTCCATAACAGCGTCATCCTCAGATACCCATAACAGAGACTCATCCACAGATCCCCCATAACAGAGCGTCATCCACAAATTCTCCATAACAGATCGTCACCCACAGATCCCTCATAACAGAGCATCATCCACAGATCCCCCATAACAGAGCGTGATCCACAGATCCCCATAACAGAGCATCATCCATATAGATCCCCCATAACAGAGCATCATCCACAGATCCCACATAACAGAGCGTCATCCATATAGATCCCCCATAACAGAGCGTCATCCACAGATCCCCCATAACAGAGCATCATCCACAGATCCCCCATAACAGCGTCATCCACAGATCCCACATAACAGAGCGTCATCCATATAGATCCCCCATAACAGAGCGTCATCCACAGATCCCCCATAACAGAGCGTTATCCACAGATGCCCCATAACAGAGAGTCATCCACAGATCCCCATAACAGAGCATCATCCATATAGATCCCCCATAACAGCGTCATCCACAGATCCCCCATAACAGAGCATCATCCACAGATCCCCATAACAGAGCGTTATCCACAGATGCCCCATAACAGAGCGTCATCCACACTGATCCCCCATAACAGAGCGTCATCCACAGATCCCCATAACAGAGCATCATCCATATAGATCCCCCATAACAGCGTCATCCACAGATCCCACATAACAGAGCGTTATCCACAGATGCCCCATAACAGAGCGTCATCCACAGATTCCCATAACAGAGCATCATCCATATAGATCCCCCATAACAGCGTCATCCACAGATCCCACATAACAGAGCGTTATCCACAGATGCCCCATAACAGAGCGTCACCCACAGATCCCCCCATAACAGAGCATCATCACAGATGCCCCATAACAGAGCGTCATCCACAGATTCCCATAACAGAGCATCATCCATATAGATCCCCCATAACAGCGTCATCCACAGATCCCACATAACAGAGCGTTATCCACAGATGCCCCATAACAGAGCGTCACCCACAGATCCCCCCATAACAGAGCATCATCCACAGATGCCCCATAACAGAGCGTCATCCACAGATTCCCATAACAGAGCATCATCCATATAGATCCCCCATAACAGCGTCATCCACAGATCCCACATAACAGAGCGTTATCCACAGATGCCCCATAACAGAGCGTCACCCACAGATCCCCCCATAACAGAGCATCATCCACAGATGCCCCATAACAGAGCGTCATCCACAGATTCCCATAACAGAGCATCATCCATATAGATCCCCCATAACAGCGTCATCCACAGATCCCACATAACAGTGTCAGTTTCTGATGTGTGATACTTTTGGTGCTGGTATAACATGAGCATTTATTACATTTTGATTGTTTCACTCTTATTTTATTTTGTTATTTCCCTCAGGATTTGGCGCAGGAGGCAGACATACTGGTTTCCATAGAAACAGCCTCACATGGATCCCTGATGCTGAATCACTGGGAGCCGGGATCACGGATCGGCTAGTGATGTCTGCTCTGTAGATGAGCGCGCTCCAGCAGCGGATGAGCTCAGGGCGCGGTGACGTCACACGTAGACGGTAACGGACGGAGCAGTGTCGGGTGTCAGCAGGACTGGGCGGCGATGGCGGACCCGGAGCTGGAAGCTATCAGGCAGCAGCGGCTGGCGGAGCTGCAGGGCCGGCAAGGGGTGAGAGGCAGACATGGCTCTGCATGTGGAGCTGCGTACGGCTGTATACGGAGGCTGGGAGCAGTGAGGACGGCAGTGTGTGCACCCCGATCTATCCGCACCCCCCAAACCTGCGGATGTGATGGACACACAGTGTCTGCTCCTCTTCTCTCCCCCCCACGCACACTGTCTGCTCCTCTTCTCCCCTAACACACACACACACTGTCTGCTCCTCTTCTCCTCTCCCCTACTCACACACACACTGTCTGCTCTTCTCCTCTCCCCTACTCACACACACTGTCTGCTCTTCTCCTCTCCCCTACTCACACACACTGTCTGCTCTTCTCCTCTCCCCTACTCACACACACTGTCTGCTCCTCTTCTCCCCTAACACACACACACACTGTCTGCTCCTCTTCTCCTCTCCCCTACTCACACACACTGTCTGCTCCTCTTCTCCTCTCCCCTACTCACACACACTGTCTGCTCCTCTTCTCCTCTCCCCTACTCACACACACTGTCTGCTCCTCTTCTCCTCTCCCCTACTCACACACACTGTCTGCTCCTCTTCTCCTCTCCCCTACTCACACACACTGTCTGCTCCTCTTCTCCTCTCCCCTACCTCACACACACTGTCTGCTCCTCTTCTCCCCCTAACACACACACAACACTGTCTGCTCCTCTTCTCCTCTCCCCTACTCACACACACACACACACACACACACTGTCTGCTCCTCTTCTCCTCTCCCCTACTCACACACACTGTCTGCTCCTCTTCTCCTCTCCCCTACTCACACACACTGTCTGCTCCTCTTCTCCTCTCCCCTACTCACACACACTGTCTGCTCCTCTTCTCCTCTCCCCTACTCACACACACTGGCTGCTCCTCTTCTCCTCTCCCCCCCCCCCCCACACGCTGTCTGCTTCTCTCTCTCCCCCCCCCACACACGCTGTCTGCTTCTCTCTCTCCCCCCCCCACACACGCTGTCTGCTTCTCTCTCCCCCCCACACACGCTGTCTGCTTCTCTCTCCCCCCCCCACACACGCTGTCTGCTTCTCTCTCCCCCCCCCACACACGCTGTCTGCTTCTCTCCCCCCCCCACACACGCTGTCTGCTTCTCTCCCCCCCCCCACACACGCTGTCTGCTTCTCTCTCCCCCCCCCCCACACGCTGTCTGCTTCTCTCTCCCCCCCCCCCCACACACGCTGTCTGCTTCTCTCTCCCCCCCCCACACGCGGTGTCTGATTCTCTCTCCCCCCCCACACACGCTGTCTGCTTCTCTTCCCCCCCCCCCCCACCACACACGCTGTCTGCTTCTCTTCCCCCCCCCCCCCACACACACGCTGTCTGCTTCTCTCCCCCCACACACGCTGTCTGCTTCTCTCCCCCCACACACGCTGTCTGCTTCTCTCCCCCCCCACACACGCTGTCTGCTTCTCTCCCCCCCACACACGCTGTCTGCTTCTCTCCCCCCCACACACGCTGTCTGCTTCTCTCCCCCCCACACACGCTGTCTGCTTCTCTCCCCCCCACACACGCTGTCTGCTTCTCTCCCCCCCCACACACGCTGTCTGCTTCTCTCCCCCCCCACACACGCTGTCTGCTTCTCTCCCCCCCACACACGCTGTCTGCTTCTCTCCCCCCCACACACGCTGTCTGCTTCTCTCCCCCCCACACACGCTGTCTGCTTCTCTCCCCCCCACACACGCTGTCTGCTTCTCTCCCCCCCACACACGCTGTCTGCTTCTCTCCCCCCCACACACGCTGTCTGCTTCTCTCCCCCCCACACACGCTGTCTGCTTCTCTCCCCCCCACACACGCTGTCTGCTTCTCTCCCCCCCACACGCTGTCTGCTTCTCTCTCCCCCCCCCACACGCTGTCTGCTTCTCCTCTCACCCCCCACACACGCTGTCTGCTTCTCTCTCCCCCCCCACACACACGCTGTCTGCTTCTCTCTCCCCCCCCCACACACGCTGTCTGCTTCTCTCTCCCCCCCCCCACACACGCTGTCTGCTTCTCTCTCTCCCCCCCACACACGCTGTCTGCTTCTCTCTCCCCCCCCACACACGCTGTCTGCTTCTCTCTCCCCCCCCACACACGCTGTCTGCTTCTCTCTCCCCCCCCACACACGCTGTCTGCTTCTCTCTCCCCCCCCACACACGCTGTCTGCTTCTCTCTCCCCCCCCACACACGCTGTCTGCTTCTCTCTCCCCCCCCCACACACGCTGTCTGCTTCTCTCTCCCCCCCCACACACGCTGTCTGCTTCTCTCTCCCCCCCCCACACACGCTGTCTGCTTCTCTCTCCCCCCCCACACACGCTGTCTGCTTCTCTCTCCCCCCCCACACACGCTGTCTGCTTCTCTCTCCCCCCCCACACACGCTGTCTGCTTCTCTCTCCCCCCCCACACACGCTGTCTGCTTCTCTCTCCCCCCCCACACACGCTGTCTGCTTCTCTCTCCCCCCCCACACACGCTGTCTGCTTCTCTCTCGCCCCCCCACACACGCTGTCTGCTTCTCTCTCGCCCCCCACACACGCTGTCTGCTTCTCTCTCGCCCCCCACACACGCTGTCTGCTTCTCTCTCGCCCCCCACACACGCTGTCTGCTTCTCTCTCGCCCCCCACACAACGCTGTCTGCTTCTCTCTCGCCCCCCACACACGCTGTCTGCTTCTCTCTCGCCCCCCACACACGCTGTCTGCTTCTCTCTCGCCCCCCACACACGCTGTCTGCTTCTCTCTCGCCCCCCACACACGCTGTCTGCTTCTCTCTCGCCCCCCACACACGCTGTCTGCTTCTCTCTCGCCCCCCACACACGCTGTCTGCTTCTCTCTCGCCCCCCACACGCTGTCTGCTTCTCTCTCGCCCCCCACACACGCTGTCTGCTTCTCTCTCGCCCCCCACACACGCTGTCTGCTTCTCTCTCGCCCCCCACACACGCTGTCTGCTTCTCTCTCGCCCCCCACACACGCTGTCTGCTTCTCTCTCGCCCCCCACACACGCTGTCTGCTTCTCTCTCGCCCCCCACACACGCTGTCTGCTTCTCTCTCGCCCCCCACACACGCTGTCTGCTTCTCTCTCGCCCCCCACACACGCTGTCTGCTTCTCTCTCGCCCCCCACACACGCTGTCTGCTTCTCTCTCGCCCCCCACACACGCTGTCTGCTTCTCTCTCGCCCCCCCACACACGCTGTCTGCTTCTCTCTCGCCCCCCCACACACGCTGTCTGCTTCTCTCTCGCCCCCCCACACGCTGTCTGCTTCTCTCTCGCCCCCCACACACGCTGTCTGCTTCTCTCTCGCCCCCCACACCACGCTGTCTGCTTCTCTCTCGCCCCCCACACACGCTGTCTGCTTCTCTCTCGCCCCCCACACACGCTGTCTGCTTCTCTCTCGCCCCCCACACACGCTGTCTGCTTCTTTCTCGCCCCCCACACACGCTGTCTGCTTCTCTCTCGCCCCCCACACATCGCTGTCTGCTTCTCTCTCGCCCCCCACACACGCTGTCTGCTTCTCTCTCGCCCCCCACACACGCTGTCTGCTTCTCTCTCGCCCCCCACACACGCTGTCTGCTTCTCTCTCGCCCCCCACACACGCTGTCTGCTTCTCTCTCGCCCCCCCACACACGCTGTCTGCTTCTCTCGCCCCCCACACACGCTGTCTGCTTCTCTCGCCCCCCACACACGCTGTCTGCTTCTCTCTCCCCCCCCCACACACGCTGTCTGCTTCTCTCTCCCCCCCCCACACACGCTGTCTGCTTCTCTCTCCCCCCCCACACACGCTGTCTGCTTCTCTCTCCCCCCCCCACACACGCTGTCTGCTTCTCTCTCCCCCCCCCCACACACGCTGTCTGCTTCTCTCTCCCCCCCCCCACACACGCTGTCTGCTTCTCTCTCCCCCCCCCCACACACGCTGTCTGCTTCTCTCTCCCCCCCCCACACACGCTGTCTGCTTCTCTCCCCCCCCCACACACGCTGTCTGCTTCTCTCCTCCCCCCCCCCCACACACGCTGTCTGCTTCTCCTCCCCCCCCACACACACGCTGTCTGCTTCTCTCCCCCCCCCCCCACACACGCTGTCTGCTTCTCTCTCCCCCCCCACACGCTGTCTGCTTCTCTCTCCCCCCCCCCCACACGCTGTCTGCTTCTCTCTCCCCCCCCCACACGCTGTCTGCTTCTCTCTCCCCCCCCCCCCACACGCTGTCTGCTTCTCTCTCCCCCCCCACACACGCTGTCTGCTTCTCTCTCCCCCCCCCCCCACACACGCTGTCTGCTTCTCTCTCCCCCCACACACGCTGTCTGCTTCTCTCTCCCCCCACACACGCTGTCTGCTTCTCTCTCCCCCCCCCACAAACGCTGTCTGCTTCTCTCTCCCCCCCCACAAACGCTGTCTGCTTCTCTCTCCCCCCCCCCACACACGCTGTCTGCTTCTCTCTCTCGCCCCCCACACACGCTGTCTGCTTCTCTCTCTCGCCCCCCCCACACACGCTGTCTGCTTCTCTCTCTCGCCCCCCACACACGCTGTCTGCTTCTCTCTCTCGCCCCCCACACACGCTGTCTGCTTCTCTCTCCCCCCCACACACGCTGTCTGCTTCTCTCCCCCCCACACACGCTGTCTGCTTCGCTTCTCTCCCCCCCCCACACACGCTGTCTGCTTCGCTTCTCTCTCCCCCCCCACACACACTGCTCCCCCTCCTCTTCTACAAAGTCTGCCTCTCCACTTTTTACCACTCCGTCCCTTTTCTCTTGTTGAGGATTTTGTCCTCGTTCTGACTCTTCTTTCTTTCCTCAGGATGGGGGGGGTGAGCAGGCGCAGCAAGAGGCCAAGCAAAGGTAACATGGCACGCGGGAAAAGGGGGGACTACAACTCTCATCAGTCCTTGGTGACTCCCCAAGCGATCAGTAACAGTTTTTTTTTTTTTTTTCCGTTCTATAAACATGTTTCTTTCCATAAGGCCGCCATGTCCTATGTCCTGGGTGGTCCACTTTTTGGCACCAGACACGATTGCTTGTTCTCATGGGAAAAGATGGGGCTGAGAGCGGCTTCTTCCTCTGTTACCGGTGAGGCCAGGGGTCAGCAGACAGGACCCCACAGCGGGGGTGGTGAGAGGACGCGGATTGTTGTCGCCCTTGGATCTGGGACCACATTATTAATAATAATTATTAATATAATATTATTGTTAATAATGTTATATTATTTATCATTATTATAGTAATAATAATATATTTTATTATTAATACTTTATTATTATTATTATTATATTAATAATTATTAATATAATAATAAAATATATTAACAATATTCTAATAATTATTATTGTTAATAATAATATATTATCATTATTATATTAATAATTAATATATATTTTATTATTAATAATACAAAATATTAATTAATATAATGATTAATATATGATTGTTATTATTAACAATAATATTATATTGTTGTGGCCCTTGGATCTGGGACCACATTAATCTGATGATCCTTTTGACCAGTGCGGCCTCGTTATTGAGGTGTACCCCCGTTAACCACCTCACTGCCACAGTCGGTGCTCGTCCACAGCCTTAAGGGACAGGCGGGAGGGTGACTGTAACCTGCGCCTCGCCGGGAGAGTATTGCTAGTCCATGTCCCTAAATATTGCTGCTCTCGTTACAGGGAGGACGAAATGAGGAATAGCATCTTATCTCAGGTTCTGAGCCAGGCGGCCCGGGCGAGATGTGAGTGCCACCAACATGTGCCGAAACTAAGCAGTAGCCACACCCCTTTGGCTAATTTGGGGAGTAAGAGGGGGAGGTTAAAACGTGTGGGGGGGGTAGAGATTATTTTAATCTATATCCATTGTCTCATGCAGTGAATAACCTGGCGCTGGTGAAGCCCGACAAAGCCAAAGCCGTGGAAAATTACCTTATACAGATGGCAAGATTTGGCCAACTAGGTGGCAAGGCGAGTGTCTTCTGATTCTTTACGGCACTACAACCCCCAATCTACACACGCGCATCTCGGAGATGTAGTCCGCAAGTGACAAATAGTCTAGAAGCTCCGGAATATGTTATTTTGACTGTTTTTGATCACGTGGAAACCATCAGCAAGCAGGTTAGCTGCTGCTAAGATATTCTGCGACGAATATTGATATATATGCAAATTACTTTCATTAGAAAACCTTCTCGGCAGCTTGCTGATGGTTTCCAGGTGGCAGACAAATCATTTTTGCACGTCAGACGTTTTGGGGGGTGTTCATGTGCAAAGTAATGGCCGCCAGGTAACTCGTCCCTGTCCCTCTCTGCAGCTTTCTGAGCAAGGACTAATAGAAATCTTGGAGAAAGTCAGTCAGCAGACGGAAAAGAAGATGACGGTGAAGGTAAGGGGGTTTTTTGTATCTTTTTTTGTAAAATCTATATATTTGCGGTGGCGTGCAAAAGTTTGGACACTCCTGATCAAAAATACTTATTGTGAACAGTTAAGTTAAAGATTAAATGATCTCTAAAAGGCAAAGTTACAGATGACACACTGACTTTGTATTTTATGCACAAAAAAATAAAAAAAAAAAGAGAATGTGCTGATGCAAAAGTTTGAGCACCCTGCATGGTTAGTACCCAGTTGCACCCCCTTTGGTAAGTATCACAGTTTGTAAACAATATTTGCAGCAGCCAAGAGTTTTCCAGTTCTTGTTTGAGGGATTTTCAGCCATTGTTCCTTGGAGACGTCTTCCCGTCCTGGCGGGGCTCGCCGCCTCGCCTTCCCGCCCTGGCGGGGCTCGCCGCCTCGCCTTCCCGCCCTGGCGGGGCTCGCCGCCTCGTCTTCCCGCCCTGGCGGGGCTCGCCGCCTCGTCTTCCCGCCCTGGCGGGGCTCGCCGCCTCGTCTTCCCGCCCTGGCGGGGCTCGCCGCCTCGTCTTCCCGCCCCGGCGGGGCTCGCCTTCCCGCCCAGGCGAGACTCGCTGGGGCTCGCCTTCCCGCCCTGGCGGGGCTCGCCTTCCCGCCCTGGCGAGGCTCGCCGGGGTTCGCCTTCCCGCTCAGGCGACGCTTGCCGCCTCGTCTGTGAGGAACATTGTAAAACCTTCAGCTTCAACCTTTTTGAGGTCGTCTATTGTGAATTTTAAAGGTTTAGGATCATTATCCATTTGTAGAAGCCATCCTCTTTTCCACTTCAGCTTTTTTTTTTTTTTTTTACAGATAGTGTTATTATTGCATCAAAATTTGTTGAAATTTCATTGATTCTCTTCTTCCCTCTACCTGTGAAATGTTCCCTGTGCCATTGGCTGCAACACAACCCCGCAGCATGAGTAATCCACCCCCATGCTTAATGGTTGGCGAGATATTCTCTACCCCTTTTTTTTTTTTTTCTTCCCACACATGCCTTTTGATCATTGTTGGACTGAGTTCTATCCTATCCTCTTCAGTCTACCCACCACCCCCATCCCCCGCTCTCGTGTGCTCACCTTGGGCCTCCACTCCTCAGCTCAGAGCACAGAATACAGCAGAGTGCGGTATAAACAGACATGCGTTCAACAGAGCATTGCTGGATCGGGGCGTGCACAGCGCTATGTGGGGAGCACTATGCAGGTGTTCTTGGTGACACTTTAAACATTTGCGGTCAGCAACAAAAGGGCTCTGCACTGTGTCCCTAACCTTCATCCTCCCTTATCCTGTTGGAAACACCCAGATTGGGAGGTGACATCACACATGAGCAGACTCCGCCCACTTTTACTGCAGCTGTAATGTGAGCTAGTCCTACAGTAGCTCTGCAGCAGGATTTCAGCAGCTGCTCCCTCTAGTGTTTAAGAGTGGAAAATATCAAACTTGTATGTATGTATGTATGTATGTATGTATGTGTGTTTTGCTCAATTAAAAATGTATTTAACCCCTTCACGACCATGGACGGAAAGATCCGTCATGGTGCCCTGGGCCTTAACGACCAAGGACGGATCTTTCCGTCATGGCGTAATCGCGGCACCGGAGCCTCCGGTGACTGCGAAAAGTTAGGATAAACCGCAGATTCGGGGAGGAGGGGACCTGTACCTGACCTCAGGAGGGGTGGTGCCTCCTCCCCGGACCTACGGAGGCTGTGATTGGCTGACGAATGTCGCACAACCAATCACAGCCACTGTAATGTTCCAGCCACTTAAAGTGACTGAAACATTGAAATCCAGCCCTGGCCAGTGCAGCTATAGCACTGGCCATTGGCTGGAGCTGGGTGACCTCACTGGATCACCCTCCCCCAGCTCCAGTAACTCTGATTGGAGAGATCGGCCTTGTGACCGATTTCTCCAATCACAGTGGACCTGTTGCCGGTGACCGCCCCCGTCATCGTCCCTGCAGCACGCCAGCACAGTGAGTGTACACAGTGCAATGGCAGGGCGACAAGCTCCGGTCCCATGCTGTTATGAGACCGGAGCATGGGACCCGGAAGTTGCCGCGCTGCCGTTGCACTGTATGAAACCGGCCTCCCGATCCGCCGCCGCGATCTGCCACCCGTACCCCCACCCCTCGTATCTGCTGCCCGCACACTCACCCCCACACCTCCCGATCCGCCGCTGCTGCCCTCTGCCGCGATCTGCCACCCGCACCCCCACCCCTCGTATCTGCTGCCCGCACACTCACCCCCCCCACACCTCCCGATCCGCTGCTGCCCTCCGCCGCGATCTGCCGCCCGCACCCCCACCCCTCATATTTGCTGCCCGCACCCTCACCCCCACACCTCCCGATCCGCTGCTGCCCTCCGCCGCGATCTGCCACCCGCACCCCCACCCCTCGTATCTGCTGCCCGCACACTCACCCCCACACCTCCCGATCCGCCGCTGCCCTCCGCCGCGATCTGCCACCCCCACCCCTCGTATCTGCTGCCCGCACCCTCACCCCCACACCTCCCGATCCGCTGCCCTCCATCTGCCACAGTGCCACCGGTCCCCCCGATCTGCTGCCCGGCCCCTTTCCCTCGTGATCGGCTGCTCGTCCCCTGTCACCGCCGTGATGTGCGCTCCCTCCCCTGTCACCGCCGTGATGTGCGCTCCCTCCCCTGTCACCGCCGTGATGTGCGCCCCCTCCCCTGTCACCGCCGTGATGTGCGCCCCCTCCCCTGTCACCGCCGTGATGTGCGCCCCCTCCCCTGTCACCGCCGTGATGTGCGCCCCCTCCCCTGTCACCGCCGTGATGTGCGCCCCCTCCCCTGTCACCGCCGTGATGTGCGCCCCCTCCCCTGTCACCGCCGTGATGTGCGCCCCCTCCCCTGTCACCGCCGTGATGTGCGCCCCCTCCCCTGTCACCGCCGTGATGTGCGCCCCCTCCCCTGTCACCGCCGTGATGTGCGCCCCCTCCCCTGTCACCGCCGTGATGTGCGCCCCCTCCCCTGTCACCGCCGTGATGTGCGCCCCCTCCCCTGTCACCGCCGTGATGTGCGCCCCCTCCCCTGTCACCGCCGTGATGTGCGCCCCCTCCCCTGTCACCGCCGTGATGTGCGCCCCCTCCCCTGTCACCGCCGTGATGTGCGCCCCCTCCCCTGTCACCGCCGTGATGTGCGCCCCCTCCCCTGTCACCGCCGTGATGTGCGCTCCCTCCCCTGTCACCGCCGTGATGTGCGCTCCCTCCCCTGTCACCGCCGTGATGTGCGCTCCCTCCCCTGTCACCGCCGTGATGTGCGCTCCCTCCCCCTGTCACCGCCGTGATGTGCGCTCCCTCCCCCTGTCACCCCCGTGATGTGCGCTCCCTCCCCCTGTCACCCCCGTGATGTGCGCTCCCTCCCCCTGTCACCCCCGTGATGTGCGCTCCCTCCCCCTGTCACCCCCGTGATGTGCGCTCCCTCCCCCTGTCACCCCCGTGATGTGCGCTCCCTCCCCTGTCACCCCCGTGATGTGCGCTCCCTCCCCTGTCACCCCCGTGATGTGCGCTCCCTCCCCTGTCACCCCCGTGATGTGCGCTCCCTCCCCTGTCACCCCCGTGATGTGCGCTCCCTCCCCTGTCACCCCCGTGATGTGCGCTCCCTCCCCTGTCACCCCCGTGATGTGCGCTCCCTCCCCTGTCACCCCCGTGATGTGCGCTCCCTCACCTCTCACCCCCGTGATGTGCGCTCCCTCACCTCTCACCCCCGTGATGTGCGCTCCCTCACCTCTCACCCCCGTGATGTGCGCTCCCTCACCTCTCACCCCCGTGATGTGCGCTCCCTCACCTCTCACCCCCGTGATGTGCGCTCCCTCACCTCTCACCCCCGTGATCTGCTGTCCGCTCTCCCTCACCTCTCACCCCCGTGATCTGCTGTCCGCTCTCCCTCACCTCTCACCCCCGTGATCTGCTGTCCGCTCTCCCTCACCTCTCACCCCCGTGATCTGTGCTCTGCTCACCTGTCTCCTCCGTGATCTGCGCTGCGCTCCCTCCCCCCACCTCTCACCCTCCCCGATCTGCTGCCTCCATCATCTCCTGTGATCCAGCTGCCTAGATCCATCCTGTAGGGTAACAATCCCCAATCTCACCTCCCACTCCCCATCCCCCCTACCCCCATCCTCTGCCGCTCCTGCATCCACTGCGCCCTCTCCCATCCGCCCCCACCCTATCCCAGCCGCCGTCTCACAATCACAGATGCTCCCTTTATATGCCGCTGCCGCCGCCCTATCTGCGGGGGAGCTCCACTGTTTCGGCACCTCAGGGGCTCTCCAAACGCAACATGGTGCGGCTAACGATTCCAGCTAATTTTCTGTTCAAAAAAGTCAAATGGCGCTCCTTCCCTTCCGAGTCCTGCCGTGCGCCCAAACAGTGGTTTTTCGCCACATATGAGGTATCTGCGTGTTCAGTAGAAATTGCCCAACAAATTTTGGGGGTTCATTTAATCCTGCTACCCTTGTGAATATGCAAAATTTGAGGCTAAATTAACATTTTTGTTGCAAAAAGTAAAATGTTCATTTTTTTCCTTCCACATTGCTTTAGTTACTGTGAAGCACCTGAAGGGTTAATAACCTTCTTGAATGTGGTTTTGAGTAGCCTGAGGGGTGCCGTTTTTGGAATGGTGTCACTTTTGGGTGTTTTGTGTCATGTAGACCTTTCAAAATCGCTTCAAATGTGATGTGGTCCCTAAAAAAAGTGGCTTTGTAAATTTTGTTGTAAAAATGAGAAATTGCTCAAACTTCCTTAAATTTTTTTTTTTTTTTCCCCAAAATTGTTCTGATGTAAACTAGACATGTGGGAAATGTTATTTATTAATTATTTTGTGTCATATGTCTCGTTGGTTTTAGAGCATTAAAATTCAAAGTTTGAAAATTACAAAATTTTCGTTTTTTTCACAAAGAAATGCAAAAAATATCGGCCTAAATTTACCACTAACATGAAGCCCAATATTTCACGAAAAAACAATCTCAGAATCACCGGGATCCGCTGAAGCGTTCCAGAGTTATAACCTCATAAAGTGACACTGGTCAGAATTGCAAAAAATGGCCTGGTCTTTAGGGTCAAAATAGGCTTGGGGCTGAAGGGGTTAAACAAAATACTTTTTTTTTTCATGTAATTTTATATTTTTGACGATTCCTTCCCTTTAACTATTTGAAATAATGATCTTATTTGCCAGGGGGTGCCCAAACTTTTGCATGCCACTGTAGTGTAGGGCGGTGGGTTTGATGGTAGGAACGGTCCATGCTCACAGATGTGATGTTGACTTTTTAGTTGGTCACTAGTGCGTATGTAAAATGGTCAGCGGTTCATTCTCCCAATACATCTTTAAAGTCTCTAAACACTCAATGGGGGTCTCCCGCCGCCCCCTCCCTGCCCTCGGGGTGATGTCGGCCCCGCTGCTCCATCATTTACACGGCCTCTTCTCTTTCTTGCAGTTTAACCGAAGGAAAGTGATGGACTCTGACGAGGAGGATGACGACTGAGGCGAGGAGGTCTGCGCACCGACGCCGCACCCAGAGCACTCGCTTTACACTGAGCGGAAGGACACACAATGCGGTTTTTCTTTAATGCAGCAGCCGTGTTCATTCCCAGTTGCTGTGAGGACGCACCACGCTCCATTATTACAGCAGCCCCCGAGGTTACACCCCCACCCCCTTTTAAAATTCATAAATTATTTGGACTTTTCAATAATCTTTAAACTTTTTGTACCATAGGGGGTGGATGTGACAACACTATGTAACCGTCGTGTCATTGTTTACTCCTGATACATAAAAAATAAAATTCTTTTGTGCTGTAAATCTAAGGTGGAGTGTTACTTTAAGAATGTCGAACTTCACCCCTTTTTTCCCTTTCGCCCATGACCGCACCACCTGAGAGCTCCGCCCACATCAGGACAGGAAACCCACTGATAAAAAGGCGGTACCTCTCCTCCACATCAGTTTGGTTTCCTGTCCTGATGGGACAACCCACGGATTCTCCCAGGTCTGACCCGGTGTGGAAGTTTGGTTTCTTACCAAAATCCGGCATTCGGGCCTGGATGCACCTCCCCAGGGCTTCGGCTGTCTGCGGTGGTGGGGCGCGAGCTCGGCTCTGCATCGCCCCAGGCTATGTGATTCTCACACGGAGCACGTGAGACGGAATGCCGGGGTGAAGAGGAAGTGACGCGGCACCCGGATGTTCATCACCTGTGCATGCGCAAGGTGTTCCATGATGGCGGCGCCCAGTGAACGGATTTCGGGCGGGAAATTTGAACGAGGGAGGTATGAGGAGTCCCCTTCGCTGCATTCTGGTGAGTATGACTTCTCCCCTATTCAGGATGGAAGACAACTCTCCTCCAGAGCAGGATGTGCTGGACCAGCATACAGATTCCCAGGGCAGCGAGGGGAGCGCTCCTCCGGCAGGGCTAGTCCCTCCAGTCCGGCAAGTCGACATTCCAGGGGGTCTGAGAAATCCAAATCTGGAAGTCATAAACTGCCTCCGAAACCGGTACCAGATCCGCCATCTTGGGGGGGGCGAGTGTCTGCTGCAGCATTTCATTGTTTAAAAGTCCCCCCCTATGTTCCCTTCTTTCATCAGGAGGTACCTCTAAGAGGAATCATAGGAATTGTGGGGTTTAGAAGGACAGTCTATCCTCAGATTACCAAGAAGGGCCTTGTCCCACCTGTCTCAGAGAGTTCTTCTGTTTTATTTAGATCATAATGTTGAAATTACATACAATATGAAACAACGTGACCAAATCCTGACATGTTTCGGACCCTAGAACAGGGTCCTTATTCTTAGGTAACATGGACAAATATGTATGCTGGATTTATAAGAGGAAACATGAACTTGTCTCAGTGAATCAGTGTCCAAGTGAGAACATCTGTTGTAGACAAGACAAGACAGAGAGCAAAAAAAAAAGAGGCTGCTGGGTGTTGTGGTGCGCCTGTAACCCTGGCTATATTGGGAGGCTTGGACTGTTGTATCACTTGTGATTCTCAGTTCTGGTCCAGGTTGTGCTATGTGGATCAGGTGGTTACTGTCTTCTGATGACAGGATGGGGAGGTGCCTGGTCAAAAAAATCACAAAGCAAATCAAAGCACTGTTAAAAAAAAAACAAAAAAACCCAAAACACATAATGTTACCACAAAAAGCTTTAATATACCATTTTGACACTCTAGGTGTGATCAAAGATACATAGTTTATAATTATATCATTCCAGATGTTGTAAAGTGTAAATAAGCGAATCCCTCAGTACCAGAAAAGACTGCTTCTATTGTTCTCTGTTGTCAACCTTTATACACAACTGTTACTGGTAGAGAGGCTGCAACTATTATCCCTTGTTGTCAATCTTACAAGTCATAGAATAACTGTTATAATGTGGGAGAACTTCTGCTTTTATTCTCTGTTGTCAGCTATTACTAACCAAGAAAAGGCTGTTATAATATGGGGGAACCACATCCATGATTCTCTATTGTCAACCTTAACAGGCTAGGTAAGAAACTATTGTAATATGGAAACTAACGTCTATTGTTCTCTGTTTTCAGTCATACAAGCTGGGGGAAAAAAAGGGGTAATTTTAGTAGAAGGAAACTGCATCTCTTAGACTAAGTTCACACACTGTGTTTTTTGGCCACCAAAAACGCACCCGCATAAAAAAAACGCGGCAAAAACGCATGCGTTTCTACCGCGTTTTGGTGCGTTTTTGGCTGCGTTTTTGATCTCTGCGTTCTAATGCATTGCATATGGGGAAAACGCAGAAAAACGCAGGAAAGAATTGACGTCCATTTTTTTTTTTTTTTTTTTTTTTTTTTTTTTTTAAAGCTCAAACGCAGCTTAAAAAAAACAGTTGTGTGCGGACAGCAAAATTGATAACTCATAGACTTTGCTGGGGAAGCAAAGTCATGCAGTTTTGAGGCCAAAAACGCACCTGAAAAATGCTGCGAAAAACGCACTGTGCGCACATAGCCTTACTCTTTGGTTTTGGCTTATGTATGGAAGCACCAAGCCTCAAGGCTGAGTTGAGAGATATGAGCCGTGCTGAAGTCAGGGAAACACAAACAATCCACTAGGAAAGATTGGGGAACTTCAGATAAATCAGGCGGCCCTGAACGGGGTTCCAGAAAATTGTCACCTGCCTCAGCTTCCTCATCCTTGCACTCCTCATCTTCCTCAGACGTAGACGGCAGACTATGCTTCCCATCTTCTGAGGTGACACCCTAGTGGAAGCTGTCCACTCCACTATGGGGCTGGTGGATGATAAAGATCCTGAATCCACACATTACCTCATGTTGGAGGCCTGGAATGCAGGTCCGTGGTACCTGGAAGGCTGCAGCAGGAGCTCTTCGCCCGGCAGTGGCAGGTACATGTGTAACAAGGTCCATAATGGTCTGGGTCCAACAATTAGAAGACTAACTTAAGGGTACCGTGTCTAGTAAGGACATTATTTCCTCATTTCCACGTATACAGGGGGCAGCAGACTTCCATCGACTCACTCCAATTATCTGCAAAGGTAGCAGCTCTTTCCAATTCAGCCAGAAGGGCCCTCTAGTTGAAATGCTGGAAGGGAGACGTACAGTCCAGGAACAGACTATGCGGGATTCCTTGTGAAGGAGACTTTTTGTTTGGATCACAACTGGATGACCTTCTGTCCAAAGCGGCAAACAATAAACAAGGATTTCCAGATGTAAGAACTCCATTCCCTCGTAGCCGTCCGTTTCGGAGGAAGCAATTTTCCATAAGGCGCCTCCCAGAGACCAGAACTCCTGGAAGGATAGACGGAAGAGGTCCTCAGGATTATGTTTGATCCATCATCCTCTACCAAGCCACGAGGCCTTCAATGACTCCACCATCCCAGTGGGGGGAGGCTCTCCCTCTTCCTTGAGACTGTTTCCTCCAGCCCGTGGATTCTACAGATGATTGCAAAAAGGCTGTCATTACAACTGAAGTCACCCCCCTCGGGGGTATTTTATTGTAACATCTATATGACAGGGAGAGAAAAGAATAGTGATCTCCATCCTAGAGCACTTAGGGTGGATCATAAATCAGGAAAAATCTAGAACACAAACCTCAACAGTGTCGGTCTTTCTTGGGGCTGATCCTGGATTCAGTCGTTTAGAAGTCTTTTCTCCCGGAGGAGCAGATACTGAAGTCAATCCCTGGTCACCTTGGCGATTGAAAAAACAGTCATGACCCTCAGACAGGCTATGTCTCTTGTGGGGACCCTCACATCCTGCATCCCCACGGTTCCTTGGGCTCAGATATGAGATCCCTTCAGATGGAGGTCCTGGTCTGACAGCAACAGTCAGGAGGCTTCTTAGATATGAGACTCCACTTGGATCCAAAGGTGTTGCTTTCTCTGTCCTGGTGGCAGGACTTAACTCTATTGTCCGCAGGGGTGTCCCAACATCACGGATATCATCCCAATAGATGCAGGTCACTTAGACTAGGGAGCTTACCTGAGAACTCACCTGTTACAAGGACTATGGGACGATCATGTGAGGACTCAGTCCTCAAACTTCAGTGAACTAACTGCAATAAAATCAGCGAGGGATCATCCCACGACAATAGATGCAATGCCGATCCCTTGGTCACAGGGTCTTCTATATGCCTTTCCACCCCTGGTTCTTCTTCCGGTGGTGTTCGGGAAGAAGAGGCCCTCATAGCTCACTTCTGGCCAAAAAGAGCCTGGTTCTGTTGGCTCCAAAGACTGGCAATATCAGACCCTTGGATACTGCCGGACAGGACAGACCAACTAGTCCAGGGACCAATGTGCCAACCCATGGTTCCTACCCTCCACTTGACAGCGTGGCATTTGAAAGGCGGCTGCTCCTAGCACAGGGATTCTCCTGAGAATTTAGTAAAACTCTCCTTTAAAAGTAGGAAGCCGGTCGCAACTGGTATTTAGGGAAGGGTCTGGTGAAAAATCCAGCAAGTTTCCTGGGCACAGATCGGGGGTCCCACTCTCTTCCCGGCCATCCTGGATATCCTTCAGTAAGGGTTGGATTGAACTTATCCACTAGCACCTTGAAGGTACAAGTTTTGGCCCTAGGAGCCCTCTATAAACATAACCTCAGAGAATAGATGGATTAGCAGGGTCATTAAATCCTGTGCTAGAGCGACTCCTGTCCCTTCTCCTCGCATGCCTCCCTGGGATTAAATCTTGTCCTTGATGCCCTTATAGACACCCCATTGAGCCCCTTTCAGATGTTCCCTCAAAGACCCTGAAGGTGGTACTACTCATTGCTTGACGTCCGCTAGACGGGTGGGTGACCTACAGGCGCTCTCCATTGTCCATCCATGTACCCAAATTTTGGTCGATAAGGTGGTATTGCGTACAGATCCCTCATAGCCTAAAGTGGTCAAGCCCTTCACAGGTCCCAGGAATTCATACTGCCTTCCATTGTGACCCTCCTTCCAATGACAAAGTGGACAGGCTCCATAGCTTAGATGTAAGACTTGCCCTTATAACCTACTTAGATAGGACCAGGGAATTGCGAGAATCTCTGGCCCTGTTTTTGTTATTTTACAGCCCCCGGACTTTCCCTAGAACGTATCTACAAGCACCTTGGCTAGGTGGGCCCGGGATGCGATGTCGCTGACCTAATCAGCTAAGGGGGTGCTAGTTCCCCTGCAGATTAGGGCCTTTCCACTGGGTCACTTTCTACTACTTGGGCTGAGCGGGCAGAGGTGTCTATTGATCATATATGCAGGGCCGCCACTTGGTCCTCTTCCTCTACCTTTTTCTGTCACTATAGACTTGACTTGTCCTCCACGGCCAACCCCTCTTGGTAGACGGGTATTACAGGTGGTGGTCCCTCGAATCTATCAGCTGGTGCTGTCATGGGCGAAAGGGAAAAATCTTAATTACTTACCGGTAATGGGATTTTCAGAAGCCCATGACAGCACCCTTAGTCCCCCCCCCCCCCCCCCTATTCACTGGTTAGGGGCACCCTTCGGGGAGTGTTAGAGTTAATGGTGTATTCCTCTGGTGGTGGTGTGATTTAACATTTGTTTGTGTTTTGCTGGTCCTCTCTGGCTCTGTAAACCTACTGATGTGGAGGAGAGGTACCGCCTTTTTATCAGTGAGTTTCCTGTCCTGATGTGGGCGGAACCTCTCAGGTGGTGGTGTCATGGGCTTCTGAAAATCCCATTACCGGTAAGTAATTAAGATTTTTTTTTTCTACCCCTTCACATGACAATGTAGTGGTACATCCGAAATCATGAAGGGGTGATCCCTGCACATGTCAGCTTCACATGTCTGCTGATTTGAACAGCAAACAGGTGAATCATCAATCTACCCGTGCCTGCTAACCCTTTAGATCAGGTGTGGGGAACCTGCGGGCCATTTGCGGCCCCTGGGCACATTCCCCGGAACCGCAGTGCTCGAATGGCAACCGTGCTTTTACCAGCTGCGGGCCCTTTAAATCCCAGTGGTGATGCGAGGAAGCGTACGCATTTTGGATAGATGCTTGAATGTATGGGCTCTTTCCAGGACCTGATTGCAGCTCGTACATTCTAGGCTCAACCCTGGCCTGTACTGGCTTGTTCAGGGCTTTCTTTGTCGGCGGGTAAGCAGCGCATTGGCTCCAGTCATAGAAGAAGAGGTGCAGCAGATTTACCGGCCTCCCTGACCTGTGCAGTGTGACTCCTGCCCACTAGTACTGCGAGTCTGCAACCCATCACTCCACTCCCCTTCCCCTCCGGCTTGTGCAGTGTGACTCCTCCCCCCTAGTACTGCGAGCCCACAACCAATCTCTCCCCCCCACTCCCACCCAGTGCTGTGTACCTCCAAGTGCTGTGTAACCCGTCCTGCCACCTTGTGCTGTCCGTGCCCCAGCATCTCCTGTGATGTATATGCCCGCAGTGTCTCCTGTGATGTATATGCCCCAGACCCTCCAGGAATGTGTACCCCCAGTATCTCCAGTGATGTATATGCAACCAGTCCCTCCAGTGATGTATATGCCCCTCCCAGACAGACAAACGTAGAAAAGCAGTTGAGAAACATGATCAATGTCACCGAACATCACAGCCGCACCAAAGAGAAGCAGCTCCAGCCACCACAGTAAGGGTGAGTTAATTGTTTGACCAAATATAGCTGGGTAGTTTAGGTTGATCATTTTGTGCAACCCTTGAAGGTTGGTAGAAAATTCCAAGTGGCACCAGGCAGTAAAAAGGTTCCCCACCTCTGCTTTAGATCGTGCTGTCAAAATGTGACAGCGTGATTTTAAAGGGCCGCAGTGGGGAAAGCACTTTTCCCCGCAGTCATCGGAGGCCATGTGGCACGATCACGGAGAGCTGATGGTAGCTCGGGGTCACGTGATGACTCCTGTCGCTATCGTGACGTAGTTCCTGTTACAGCCACCACTAACAAAAATGCAGCATTTCTGCTGATCAGAGCTGTGCTGCTCTGATTAACAGAAATGAATCATAGATCAGACTTCTGATCCTTATAGTCCTCTAGGGTGACTAGGAAAATACAAGTACAAGTTTAAAAAAAAAAAAAAACCCTAAAGTTTAAATCACCCTCCAATTGGCCACATTGAAAATAAAACCTACACATTTGGTATTGCCGCGATCAGAAACGCCCGATCAAAATATAAAATCAATCTGATCAGTAAACTGCATAGCAGCAAAAAGATTCCAAATGCAAAGAAGGGAATTTTGTTACCGTAAATTCCTTTTCTTCTAGCTCCTATTGGGAGACCCAGACGATTGGTGTATAGCACTGCCTCCGGAGGCCACACAAAGCAATTACACTAAAAAGTGTAAGGCCCCTCCCCTTCTGGCTATACACCCCCAGTGGGATCACTGGCTCACCAGTTTTAGTGCAAAAGCAAGAAGGAGGAAAGCCAATAACTGGTTTAAACAAATTCACTCCGAAGTAACGTCGGAGAACTGAAAACCATTCAACATGAACAACATGTGTACCCGAAAAACAACCAACAATCCCGAAGGACAACAGGGCGGGTGCTGGGTCTCCCAATAGGAGCTAGAAGAAAAGGAATTTACGGTAAGTAACAAAATTCCCTTCTTCTTCGGCGCTCCATTGGGAGACCCAGACGATTGGGACGTCCAAAAGCTGTCCCTGGGTGGGTAAAGAAATACCTCATGTTAGAGCTGCAAAGACAGCCTTCCCCTACGGGGGTGTCACTGCCGCCTGCAGGACTCTTCTACCTAGGCTGGCGTCCGCCGAAGCATAGGTATGCACCTGATAATGTTTGGTGAAAGTGTGCAGACTCGACCAGGTAGCCGCCTGGCACACCTGTTGAGCCGTAGCCTGGTGTCGTAATGCCCAGGACGCACCCACGGCTCTGGTAGAATGGGCCTTCAGCCCTGATGGAACCGGAAGCCCAGCAGAACGGTAGGCTTCAAGAATTGGTTCTTTGATCCATCGAGCCAGGGTGGCCTTGGAAGCCTGCGACCCTTTGCGCTTACCAGCGACAAGGACAAAGAGTGCATCCGAACGGCGCAGGGGCGCCGTGCGGGAAATGTAGATTCTGAGTGCTCTCACCAGATCTAACAAATGTAAATCCTTCTCATACCGATGAACTGCATGAGGACAAAACGAAGGCAAAGAGATATCCTGATTAAGATGAAAAGAGGATACCACCTTCGGGAGAAACTCCTGAATGGGTCGCAGCACTACCTTGTCCTGGTGGAAGACCAGGAAGGGAGCCTTGGATGACAGCGCTGCTAGCTCAGACACTCTCCGAAGAGATGTGATCGCTACCAGAAAAACCACTTTCTGTGATAGTCTAGAAAGTGAAACCTCCCTCAGAGGCTCGAAGGGCGGCTTCTGGAGGGCAACCAGTATCCTGTTCAGATCCCATGGATCTAACGGCCGCTTGTACGGGGGTACGATATGACAAACCCCCTGCAGGAACGTGCGTACCTTAGAAAGTCGTGCTAGACGCTTCTGAAAAAAGACGGATAGCGCCGAGACTTGCCCTTTAAGGGAGCCGAGCGACAAACCTTTTTCTAACCCAGATTGCAGGAAAGAAAGAAATGTAGGCAATGCAAATGGCCAGGGAGACACTCCCTGAGCAGAGCACCAGGATAAGAATATCCTCCACGTTCTGTGGTAGATCTTAGCGGACGTGGGCTTCCTAGCCTGTCTCATGGTGGCAACGACCCCTTGGGATAATCCTGAAGACGCTAGGATCCAGGACTCAATGGCCACACAGTCAGGTTCAGGGCCGCAGAATTCCGATGGAAAAACGGCCCTTGGGACAGCAAGTCTGGTCGGTCTGGTAGTGCCCACGGTTGGCCGACCGTGAGATGCCACAGATCCGGATACCACACCCTCCTTGGCCAGTCTGGGGCGACGAGTATGACGCGGCTGCAGTCGGATCTGATCTTGCGTAGCACCCTGGGCAAGAGTGCCAGAGGTGGAAACACATAAGGAAGCCGGAACTGCGACCAATCTTGCACTAAGGCGTCTGCCGCCAGAGCTCTGTGATCGCGAGACCGTGCCATGAAGGTTGGGACCTTGTTGTTGTGCCGGGACGCCATTAAGTCGACGTCCGGCCTTCCCCAGCGGCGACAGATTTCCTGAAACACGTCCGGGTGAAGGGACCATTCCCCTGCGTCCATGCCCTGGCGACTGAGGAAGTCTGCTTCCCAGTTTTCTACGCCGGGGATGTGAACTGCGGATATGGTGGAGGCCGTGGCTTCCACCCACATCAGAATCCGCCGGACTTCCTGGAAGGCTTGCCGACTGCGTGTCCCCCCTTGGTGGTTGATGTATGCCACCGCTGTGGAGTTGTCCGACTGAATTCGGATCTGCCTTCCTTCCAGCCACTGCTGGAAGGCTAGTAGGGCAAGATACACTGCTCTGATTTCCAGAACATTGATCTGAAGGGTGGACTCCTGCTGGGTCCACGTACCCTGAGCCCTGTGGTGGAGAAAAACTGCTCCCCACCCTGACAGACTCGCGTCTGTCGTGACCACCGCCCAGGACGGTGGTATGAAGGATCTTCCCTGTGATAATGAGGTGGGAAGAAGCCACCACTGCAGAGAGTCCTTGGCCGTCTGGGAAAGGGAGACTTTCCTGTCCAGGGATGTTGACTTCCCGTCCCATTGGCGGAGAATGTCCCATTGAAGTGGGCGCAGATGAAACTGCGCAAACGGAACCGCCTCCATTGCCGCCACCATCTTCCCGAGGAAGTGCATGAGGCGTCTTAAGGAGTGCGACTGACTTTGAAGGAGAGCCTGCACCCCAGTCTGTAGTGACCGCTGCTTGTCCAGCGGAAGTTTCACTATCGCTGAGAGAGTATGAAACTCCATGCCAAGATACGTCAGTGATTGGGTCGGTAACAGATTTGACTTTGAGAAGTTGATGATCCACCCGAACGTCTGGAGAGTCTCCAGTGCAACGTTCAGGCTGAGTTGGCATGCCTCCTGAGAGGGTGCCTTGACAAGTAGATCGTCCAAGTAAGGGATCACAGAGTGTCCCTGAGAGTGCAAGACTGCTACCACTGCCGCCATGACCTTGGTGAACACCCGTGGGGCTGTCGCCAGACCAAATGGCAGAGCTACGAACTGAAGATGGTCGTCTCCTATCACGAAGCGTAGAAAGCGTTGGTGCTCTGTAGCAATCGGCACGTGGAGATAAGCATCTTTGATGTCTATTGATGCTAGGAAATCTCCTTGAGACATTGAGGCAATGACTGAGCGGAGGGATTCCATCCGGAACCGCCTGGCGTTCACATGCTTGTTGAGCAGTTTTAGGTCCAGAACAGGACGGAATGAGCCGTCCTTTTTTGGCACCACAAAAAGATTGGAGTAAAAACCTTGTCCTTGTTCCCGAAGAGGAACAGGGACCACCACTCCTTCTGCTCTTAGAGAATGCACCGCCTGCAGAAGGGCATCTGCTCGGTCGGGATGTGGGGAAGTTCTGAAGAACCGAGGCGGAGGACGAGAACTGAACTCTATCCTGTACCCGTGAGACAAAATGTCTGTTACCCACCGGTCTTTGACCTGTGGCAGCCAAATGTCGCAAAAGCGGGAGAGCCTGCCACCGACCGAGGATGCGGAGGGAGGCGGCCGAAAGTCATGAGGCAGCCGCCTTGGAAGCGGTACCTCCGGTTGCTTTCTTGGGGCGTGAGTGAGTCCGCCAGGAATCAGAGCTCCTTTGCTCTTTCTGAGTCCCTTTGGACGAGGAGAATTGGGGCTTGCCCGAGCCTCGAAAGGACCGAAACTTTGACTGCCACTTCCTCTGTTGAGGTTTGCTTGATCTGGGCTGGGGTAAGGAAGAGTCCTTACCTTTGGACTGTTTAATGATTTCCGCCAATTGCTCACCAAACAGTCTGTCTCCAGATAATGGCAAGCTGGTTAAACATTTTTAGAAGCAGAATCTGCTTTCCATTCTTTTAACCACAAGGCTCTGCGCAAAACTACAGAGTTGGCGGATGCCATTGAGGTACGGCTCGTAGAGTCTAGTACCGCATTGATAGCGTAGGTCGCAAACGCAGTCATTTGCGTAGTTAAGGACGCCACTTGCGGCACTGCTGGACTTAAGAAAGAGTCCACCTGTGCCAGACCAGCTGAAATAGCTTGGAGCGCCCACACGGCCGCGAATGCTGGAGCAAACGACGCGCCAATAGCTTCATAGACAGATTTCAACCAAAGGTCCATCTGTCTGTCATTGGCATCTTTAAGTGAAGCCCCATCCTCCACTGCAACTATGGATCTAGCTGCAAGCCTGGATATTGGAGGGTCCACTTTTGGACACTGGGTCCAGCGTTTGACCACGTCAGGGGGAAAGGGATAACGTGTATCCTTCAGACGTTTGGAAAAACGCTTGTCCGGATAAGCATGGTGTTTCTGGATTGATTCCCTGAAGTCAGAGTGGTCCAGAAAAGTACTCAATTTTCGCTTGGGATACAGGAAATGGAATTTCTCCTGCTGGGCAGCTGCCTCCTCTGCTGAAGGGGCTGGTGGAGAAATATCCAACAGCCTATTGATGGCCGCTATAAGGTCATTTACCATGGCGTCACCATCTGGCGTATCCAAATTGAGTGCGGCGTCAGGACAAGACTCCTGATCACCCACCTCTGAACCCTCATATAGGGACCCTTCTCGCTGAGACCCTGATCCGCGTGATGACGTGGAGGGTCTCTCCCAGCGAGCTCGCTTAGGCGGCCCTGGGACTGTCATCAGAGTCAGAGCCCTCAGCCTGTGATGCCTGGGACCCCCTTGAAGTACGGATTAGTTCCAACTGAGGGGGACCGGGGAACATAGCACAGCAGTGTCCATGGCCTGAGCAACTGGCCTGGACTGCAAGGTCTCCAGGATTTTTGTCATAGTCACAGACATTTTATCAGCAAAGACTGCAAATTCTGTCCCCGTCACCGGGGCAGGGTTCACAGGCGTCTCTGCCTGGGCTACCAGCACCATATGCTCTGGCTGACGAAGTGCCACTGGGACTGAACATTGCACACAATGAGAGTCGTTGGAGCCTGCTGGTAGATTAGCCCCACATGCTGTACAAGCAAAGTATACAGCCCGTGCCTTGGCACCCTTGCGTTTTGTGGATGACATGTTGCTGTCTCCTCAGAGCAATATAGGGGTATACAGCCAAGAAGCGACCGTACAGTGCAGTATATATATATATATATCTGGTACAGGAAAAAGTACACCAATACACACTGTGGCACTAGTGGGGCCAGCACTAATGTGCTGCTTACCGCCCGCTAAACGCGGGTGTGTGGTCGCCAGAAATCCCTTGTCTGGGTCTCCCAGAGCCTGTGTCCGTCCTCCAGCCAGACTGCATGCAGGAATGGCTGCCGGCGTCCTGTGGAGGGGGGGGGGGGGCGGGCCCTGGGCGTGCTCAGACCAAAAGCGGGAAACCTGCGTCCCACTGTGCCTAGTGAGAGGGCTGGAGCATGTAAATAAGGCTCCAGCCCTCGGCGCTGACGATTGCACAGCGTCTGTCCCATTCCCTGATTGACAGGGAGGGGGCGGGAACGAAGCGGAGCTAGGCCGCAAAAGCCGGGGACTAAATTTATAAGCGCCGCCCGCCGTAAAAGCGCGGTCGGCGCTAAGTCCCCGGCGCACTACAAGTCCCAGCCGCGCCGCCGCTCCGAGAGTGGCCGGCGCGGTAGTTCCCAGCACATGAATCCACACAGCTAAGCTGCTGTGACTCAAACCCCAGCGTGGAGCGCTACTGTCCCCGGCGCACTAACACACCCAGCAAGTCTGGCGTGTGCGTGCCTGTCTGTACGGGGACACAGAGTACCTGAAAGTTGCAGGGCCTTGTCCCTGAACGGTACCCCGGCTCCTTATCCAGCAGGTTCAATGGGTCTGTGGACGGAGCCCGGCCTCAGGGCTTGGAGGCCGGTAAGATCCCACTTCCTCAGAGCCCCTCAGGGGGATGGGGAAGGAAAGCAGCATGTGGGCTCCAGCCTCCGTATCCGCAATGGGTACCTCAACCTTACAAACCACAAGTGGGGTGAGAAGGGAGCATGCTGGGGGCCCCATATGGGCCCTCTTTTCTTCCATCCGACATAGTCAGCAGCTACTGCTGACTAAACAGTGGAGCTTATGCATGGATGTGTGCCTCCTTCGCACAAAGCAGAAAACTGGTGAGCCAGTGATCCCACTGGGGGTGTATAGCCAGAAGGGGAGGGGCCTTACACTTTTTAGTGTAATTGCTTTGTGTGGCCTCCGGAGGCAGTGCTATACACCAATCGTCTGGGTCTCCCAATGGAGCGCCTAAGAAATTAAAGTTTTT